>NC_056751.1:148778482-148810982 GCF_019279795.1 Protopterus annectens
ATTTAATTGCATTTATTTGAACTGTATTTGCTGTAGTGTTGCTACACGCTCAGGTGTGCTGGCCTGCACTACAATTTGAATTGTATTTACTGCTGTTTTAGCTGCTTTTCTGTAACAAAAAAATAAATAAATAAAATAAAATTCTAAGCTTGTTTCCTGCCTTTCCTGTAACTAGTCAAGTCCAGATACAGACTTGCTGTATCCCGGACTGTTGATAAGCTTCTGAGCCCCCCAAGCCTTTCTTTGTTGGAGGGAAGCCTTCTAGCTTATCAGTGGGAGTGGTAAGCACTAGGTAGCCTATCTACCATGGGAAGAGTGAGTTTTGACCCTGAAATTGTAGTTCACTGGCCGTTTGGGCAGTTTTTCCATCTCTTTCTACTTTCTGGTTAAAAGCCCGTTTTGCGTTTGGTCCCCGCCTTTCCTATAACTAGTGTAATCCAGGTACATATTTGCTGTATCCAGGACTGTTGGTAACCTTCTGAGCCCCCCAAGACCTTCTATGTTGGAGAGAAACCTTCTAGCTTATCAGTGGGAGTGGTAAGCACTAGGTAACCAATCACAGGAGGAGTGGTTTCTGGCCCAGAAATTATAGTTTATTGGCCGTTTGGGAAGCTTTTCCATCTCTTTCAACCTTCTGATTTAAAAGCCTGTGTTTGTGCTTGTTTCCTGCCTTTTCTGTTACTAGTCTAGTCCAGGTACATATTTGCTGTATCCAGGACTCTTTGTAAGCTTCTGAGCCCCCCCCCCCCCAAGCCTTTCCATGTTGGAGGGAAGCCTTCTAGCTTATCAGTGGGAGTGGTAAGCATCAGGTAGCCTATCTACCACAAGAGGAGTGGTCCCTGGCACAGAATTTGTAGCTATTGGCTGTTTGAGCAGTTTTTTTCCATCTCTTTCAACTTTTTGGTTTGAAAGCTGCACTTGTGCCTGTTTCCCGCTGTTCCTATAACTAGCCTAGTCTGGTTACAGAGTTGCTGTGTCCAGGATTGTTAGTAAGCTTCTGAGTCCCCAAGCCTTTCTGTGTTGGAGGAAAGCCTTCTAGCTTATCAGTGAGAGTGGTAAGCACTAGGTAGCCTATCCTCCATTGGAAGAGTGAGTTTTGGCCCAGAAATTGTAGTTTATTTGGCGTTTGGGCAGTTTTCCATCTCTTTCAACTTGCTGGCTTAAAATCCTACATTTGTACTTGTGCCCCACCTTTCCTGTAATTAGTCTAGTCCAGGTACAGATTTGCTGTATACCAGGACTCTTTGTAAGCTTCTGAGCCCCCCAAGCCTTTCTGTGTTGGAGGGAAACCTTCTAGCTTATCAGTGGGAGTGGTAAGCATTAGGTAGCCTATCTACCACAAGAGGAGTGGTTCCTGGCCCAGAAATTGTAGCTATTGGCCATTTGGACAGGATGTCCATCTCTTTCAACTTTCTGGTTTAAAAGACCACATCTGCACTTTTCCCATCTTTCCTGTAACTAACCTACTAGGTAGCACTAGAAAGCCTTAAACTGATACAAGCCTTCTAGCTTAGGAGAGAGACTTTGGAGTGATTAAGTATCCGTTTTCTGTACTTTCTTGCTGTATGTAACTGTTTTCTGCCTAAACGCAGATTTTCCAGCATTTATTGTGATTTAAAAGCTTGTTTTTTTCACATATTGTACTTATTTGACTGCCTGCACTTTTAGAAAGTTTTTTTTTTTTAAATAATTTGTTTAACTGTTGTAGGCTACACACTAAAGTGTGATAGCCTTTTCTGATCGTTTGTAGTCGTTTAAAGCTGTTTTAAGTGTATTATTTACTGTTTTTGCTTTATCTTTTCAAAAAAGCAAAAAAAAAAAACAAAATAAATCCTTGTTTCCCACCTTTCTAAGCTAGTATAGTCCAGTTTTCAGACTAGTGCTGAATTCAGGGCTGTGATACTAGTTTCTGAGTTGCCCATACCTTACTTGGATAGAAGGAAGTTTCTCTGTACACCTGTGAGAGAGGGGAGCTTTGAGCAACCTATCTCTCCCAGGAGGAGTGGTTCCAGCCCAGAAGTTAGTAGTGTATTGGCCATTTTGGGCTAATTTCTATCTCTTTCACTTCTCTACTATAAAAACCGTGTTTGCATAGTTTTGCACACCGGGCAGTGCCGGTTAGCTATGGTTAAATTATTCCCGGCTCCACTAAGTCTCCTCTTCAGTTTTTCCTTTGAAACTAGTCTAACTCTCAACCTAAGCACTCAAAAAGCATCTTACAGCCCAGCACTTGCTCAGACCTAATAGCAAACAATAATATACCCTGACACTGATTGCCCAGCAGGGCAAGGCTCTTTATTCACCCCTCAACAACGAAGCGACTAAGCAGCTCACCCTACTATTCAGGAATGACCAAAGGGCAACTTCAGGTGCACTCTCCAGTCCAGCTGGTGAATCTTGGTATCCTGAGGCAATGTTATAACTGCCTCATGTACACAGCCAACCCTCTCCTCCTACCACAAAACACTAACATATGCAAGAGATGGAATTATACAGCCAAACTGGAAGCTAAGCTGTCCCCACCCAAGACTGGAACAGACAGTCAAGAGAAGAAGGTTAACGCTTGCACCACAACTCCAGCCGCACACAGACCTACTAAAACAGCACTGGCAAAAAATACACATAAATACACAAAATCATACTCAGAGGCTCTAAATAAAAACCTTCAAAAGCATCAGAGACCTCCAAAGCAGACAGCCAAACAACCTGCACTTCCCATCACAAACCAGACAACACATAAAACACAAAATCAGTGTGACACACAATCACAGCCCTTAAGGCGAAATAACATACCTAACACACTAGTAATAAGTGACTCTATAGTCAGGCACACTGACGTCCCACTCACTAGGCTGAAGAAGCAGAAGGTTACTGTTAGCTGCCTGTCGGGAGCCAGAATCCACCACATAACACAAGCACTCAGGTTACTCCAGAACAAGTACAAATATGACTCTGTCATTGTTCATGTTGGTGTGAATGACCTGAGACACACCTCCCTGGACTACATGAAAAGAGACATGGAAGAGCTCTCTGATCATGTAGCCCAGGCTGGTATGACCCTGACCCTGAGTAGCATCCTGCCCTCACCAAGAATGATACCTCAGTATAAAGAAAAAATGATCAATTTCAACAATTGGCTAAACTTCTGGTGTCATTCAAAGGGGATCCAGTGTCTGTCAGCCTGGGACAACATGTTCGACAAGCCACGTTGCTTCACAAGAGATGGCTTGCACCTGTCAACCTTAGGCTTTCAAATACTGACTAAGGCTCTTGCTGCCCCCATAGTGCCTTTTTTATGCAAGGCTCAAAAGTCAAACCCACCTCTGTAAACAGCACAATTAACAAAAAACTGAGGGTTAAGCTACTCAATGCCAGGAGTTTAAATCTCAAAATGCACACGCTCGAAGCACTCCTCAGTATGGAGAACGTTGACATCTGTGCAGTAACTGAAACCTGGTTCAAGGCTCCAGAGAGCACCCCAGCACTACCGGGCTACAACTCATACCACACATTTCGGCCACAGAACATGGACTGAAACACAAAAGGAGGGGGTGTATCCATAGGTTCATAGGTTCATAGGTAGGTACTAGGCTATTGGCCCTAGGGTCTATACAAGCCTAGTCAAAAATGTACTCTGGCTTTCGCCACCCAAGAAAATTATTTTCCTGTGCCCCTGTCAAGCAGAACCACAGAAGTGATCCCCGGGGTGTATTTCCTATTACCCATCCAATCATCAAGATTTTTCTTGAAGAGTGCTAATGAGGAGCTCTGTTTGACATAGATAGGTAGTCTGTTCCAGAGTATGGGAAGTCTCTGGGACAGGAATCTATCCCTCCAGCATGTTCTGTTTATTGTGGTGACAAGGTTTAGGTCCCTAGAGCATGTAGCTTGGAGGGATTGGGATTTCTTTGCCTGGAGCATGTCCAACAGCTCTGGGTTTGACATAGCTTTGTATGTTAGGCAGAGATCGCCTCTGAGTAGGCGATATGCGATGGAGTAAAGCTGGAGTTTTTTGAGACGGTCTGCGTAAGGCATCTGTTTGAGGCCAGTAATCCTCTTTGTGAGGTATTTTTGCGGCCTTTCCAGTTGTTGTAGATGTCTTGTGAGGTACATACCAAAAGGGGCGTTGTACTCTATAATGGGTCTAATGAGTGATAAGTAGAGGGGAACAATGACCTCTTTTTTCTGGATGAGAAACCTTTTGTGATGAGGTGTGCCACGTAGAAGGATTTCCTGACCACTTTGGCGATGTGATTATCAAAGGAGAGACTACTGTCCACCTGTGTCTCAAGGTCTCTTATCACACTTTCGGTGTTAAGTAGACTACCGCCTATGTGGTAGTTCATGGGTACAGAATTTTTACCAAAGGGGATGACAATGCACTTTTTAGCATTGAGCTTGAGACCATGTCTTTGACACCAGGCATCTGTCTCAGTGAGGCCCTTTTGTAGGATGTCCACATCGTTAGGAGTTTCAATTATGGCTCCTAGTTTGCAGTCATCTGCGAATTCATTTAGCCAAAGAACTTCTGTGTTAGCCTGTACTTCAGAGAAGTAGATACCAAACAGGAGAGGACCCAGGACTGAACCCTGTGGTACTCCACTTGTCACTGGTCTGAAGTCTGATTTGGAGTCTGCTACTTTCACAGCGTGGGTTCTTTCAGTAAGCCAGTTGGCAACCCATCTTGTGACACAGGGATTTATACCTAGTTTAGTGAGTTTATCTATAATTCCAGAGTGGGGGATGGTGTCGAACGCCTTGGCAAGATCTAGATAGGCTGTGTGAACCACCTTACCCTCATCTATGGCTTTGGTGACTACTTCAAAGAAGTCTATCAGGTTTAGGAGACATGATCTGCCTTTTACAAACCCAAACTGTGTGGGGTCCAGGGTTTGGAGATCTCCAATGTCTTTGTTTATGAGATCCATGATGATACATTCCATGGCCTTGCAGACGAGGCTCATCAGGCTAATGGGGCGGTAGTTCCCAGGGTCTGTTGTGGCCCCCCCTTTGTGGAGTGGGATAACTGTCACGGTGCGCCATTCAATGGGCACAAAGCCTGAGGTGAGGCTATGATTGAACATGGTACTTAGGTGGGGTGCCAGTTCATTCTGTAGTTCATGTAGAAGGCAGCCTGGGATGTTGTCAGGTCCCATGGATGCTGCGTTCTTGGCTTTGGAGAGTGCAGTTTTTACCTGTGCAGCCGTGATTACAGGAACTTTGCATTCTTCCGGTATAAAGATGGGCCCTTTAGGGGGTGAGAGGGGGGTAAAGTTAGCACTGAACCTATCTGCCAGGATGTTGGCAGTATCAGTTGGTTCTGTATATTTAGTGTCATTGCGCTGTAACTCAGAGCAGATCTGAGTGTTGCCATTGAGATTTTTGACATAGCTATACAATGCTTTGTGGTTGTCTTTAGAATCAGTGGCAATTTTGTTTTCATAACTAGCTTTGGAGGATTTTATGAGGGATCTCAGCTTCTTAATGAGGCTGACCAGGGAGTTCCTCCAATCATGGGATTTTATTCTTTTTTGCAACAGTTTCTTTCTTCTGTTGTAGAGTTTGTTTATGGCAGAAGACCACCAGATTGGCTTCCTTTTTTTGGAGGCTAGCATCTTGGTTCTGTTAATGATAGCATGATCCATGCACTCGTGTAAGTGCTTATAAAGTGCATTTGTGTAGGATTCAGCAGTCGTACCTCTATTGTCCATCTGCATGGGTGTCATGAAGTTTGCCACTTCTGTCTTAAGAAGTGTGAAGTCGGCTTTGGAGAAATTTTTTACGGTTGTTTTCCTAATAGGGGGTGGGAGCGGGATGTGGATATCTAGGGTGATTAGCTTGTGGTCGGATCTGACCAACGAGGAGCTGACCTCTGGTGTGAAACACCGGTCACCCATGTTGGTGATGACCAGGTCTAGGATATTGCTGCCTCTGGTGGGGGTGCGGATAAGTTGATCCAAAGCATTGGAATTGATGATTTCCAGAAAACGTTGAGCAAAAGAGTTGGTACATGAGTAGTTTTCCCAGTTAATGGTAGGGTAGTTGAAATCACCCATTATTAGAGTGTTGGGTTGTACCTTAATATTTTCCAGTGTATCAAGAAAAGAGGAGTGGGAATCCGGGGGCATGGTGGGGGGTCTGTAGCAAGCTACAATCTGGATTGTGGTTTTGCCCAGAGTTAGTTCAACTTGGATAATCTCGGATGCATTATGCTGAGCAACTAGCTTGTAGGTGTGGATATCCTTAATGAATATGGCTACGCCTCCACCTTTAGTGTTTCGGTCCGAAAGGTGTGGTATGAATTATAGCCTGGTAATGCAGGGGTGCTCTCTGGAGCTTTGAACCAGGTGTTCTCCATTTTAAGGAGTGCCTCGAGTGAGTGCATTTTGAGGTTTAGACTTCTAGCACTGAGTAGCATTACCCTCAGATTTTGCTTGCTTGTACCTGTTATGGTGGTGAATTTGTCATTTGAATCTTGCCTAAAAAAGGCACTATAGGGGTGGCAAGAGCCTTTGCCAGTATCCAGAATCCCAAGGGCGACAGGTGCAGGCCATCTCTGGCAAAGCAGTGTGGTCTGTCGATCATGTCATCCCAGGCAGACAGATACTGGATTCCCTTAGAATGACACCAGAAGCTTAGCCAATTGTTAAAGTCAATAATTTTGTCCTTGTACTGTGGTGTCATTCTGGGTGATGGCAAGATGCTACTCAGGGCTAGGGTCATACCGGCCTGGGCTACAAGATCAGAGAGCTCCTCCATGTCTCTTTTCATGTAGTCCAGGGAGGTACGTCTCAGGTCATTCAAACCAACATGGACAATGACAGAGTCATATTTGTACTTGTTGTAGAGTGACCTGAGTGCGTGCGTTATGTGGTGGATCCTGGCACCTGACAGGCAGCTGACAGTAACTTTTTCCTTGTTTAGCCTGGTGAGTGGAACATCAGTGTGCCTGACTATAGAGTCACCTATGACTAGAGTGTTGGGTACGTTACGCCTTATGGGCTGTAGTTGAGTGGCACACTGAGTATGTGGGTTATGTGTCATTTGGGTTGTGTTGGGGGGGTGGAGGTTGCTTGCATTTCTGCTTTGGAGGTCTCTGTTGTTTGGGCAGATTAGTACTAAGAGCCTCCATGAATGTAGGTGTGTGATTTTTGGTTCTGTATGTGTGTTTTGGTGGTGTAGGTTTTGAGGGACTATGTGATGAGTGTGGTGCGGTGCAAGTGTTTACCTTCTCATCTTGACTGTCTAGGCCAGTCTTTGGTAAAGAGAGCTTTGCTTCCAGTTTGGCTATATAAGTGCATCCCTCACAGGTCGTAGTGTTGGATGGTAGGAGGAGAGGGTTGTCTGTGTACATGAGGCAATTGCTGCATTGTCCCAAGATGCCCAGATTCATCAGGTAAACAGGAGAAAACACCGGGAGCTAACCTTTAGACATGCCTGAATAGGTGCTTATTTATTAAGTACTAAAAACTGTTTTCCTCTAGACAAGTGAGGAAAGTTGAGTGCTGTAGTAATTTGTAACTTATTTAGTGCTTACAATGAGTTCTGAACAAGTGCTGAGATCAAAGAAACAGATGAGTGCTAAAACTAAAAAGCTGGCTAGTTGCAAGGGAAAGTTTGAAAAACAGACTTTATGGCGCCAGGAATAGTTTAACCCCAGTTAAGTGTGGGGGGGGCTTAGGAGCTCACAAACAGTCCTGGACACAGCAAATCTGTATCTGACCTGCCACAGGAAAGGGGGGAAGCAAGCTTAGAATTTTTTTTTTAGTAAAGTGGAAATGGAGAAAGCTGGAACAGAAGTTAATTCAACGTTAAGAATCTGAGTGGGTTGGCCTTCACAAATGTTCTCTATTAGATTGAGTGAACTAATGACACTAGACTGGGAGGAGTGTCACAGATCAAATATACAGTATGGGTGGGTGACTGCAAAGCCACCAAGTATAACAACACACAACACTATGGAGGGTGGGTGGGAAAAAATTACAGTTCCTAAAAATTACAGTTCCTAGCTGTAGCCACTAAATGAAAGTTTTAAACAGATCAAGGAGCAGAGAATGCTTTTAACAGACAAAAATGCACAGAAAAGTTCAGATAGAGCACTCACGAACAGAAAATACAACTCTCAGTATGAGAAAGCAGTTTACAGTTAAGTAATGTTAAAACAGTTTAAAACAGTACATAAATGCAGTGAAACAATAAAAAAAAAGCTTTATAACAGTGCAAAAATATAGTAGATCAACTGTATAGCACAATTATAAGCATTTCAGAAGTGAAATTCAGTGAAATAAGTGTAAGAAATAACTTAGCCTGCTCTTGGAATCTTAAGGAATTTCCACTTATGCAATGCAATCCAGAGCCTGACAATACATATTCATCAAGGATACCTACACCTCCAGATTAGCGGCACAGCATGATACCTCTGAGATCATCCATGTAAACTAACATTGGGCAAATCTGCAATGCAAATTGTGGCCTGCTACAGATCACCCTCCATGACCCAGGACCACCACTCCACTTTTCTGAACACACTGGAAAACATGAAGGTCCTACCAAACACCCTGATATTGGGTGATTTCAATTACCCTACCATTCACTGGGAAAACTACTCGAGTACAAATTCCCAGGCCCAGCGCTTCCTGGAATTCATCAACTCAAATGGACTGGATCAGCTGGCAAACTCCCCTACCAGAGGTGAAAACATATTGGACCTGGTCATCACCAACATGGGCAACAGGTGTTCCACACCGGAGGTCAACCCGTCACTGGATAGATCAGACCATAAACTAATCACTCTGGATGTCCACACCCCACCACCACCCCAACTAAGGAAACCACAGTAAAATACTTTTCTAAAGCAAACTTCACCTTACCTAAGACAGAGGTGGTAAGTTTCACAGCCCCCATGCTAAAGGATAATGCTGCCCAAGATGCAGAAACCTTTACATATGCACTCTATGAGCACCTACAAGGATGCATGGATAGTGCCATCCCTAGCAAAACCAAGACTCACTCCTCTAAGAGAAGGAAACCAGTTTGGTGAACCCCTGCAATAAACAGGCTATACAACAGAAGGAGGAAACTAGTTCAGAAAAAAAAGCAAATCCCAAGAAGGAATGACATCCCTGATCAGTATCAGTAAGAAACTGAGGTCCCTCATGAAATCATCCAAGGCTAACTTCGAAAGAAAAATAGCCAAGGATTCAAAAGATAGCCACAAAGCCTTCTTTAGCTATGTTAAGAATCTAAGTGGCAACTCGCAGATATGCACTGAACTAGTGCAAAATAGGACAAAATATACTGAACCTACTGATATTGCCAACATCCTGGCAGACAGAATCAGTGCAAACTTCAGCCCCCTCTCACCTCCAAAAGGGCCCACAACAATACTAGAAAAGTGTAGTGTCCCAAAAATCACAGATGCACAGGTGAAAACAGCCCTTTCAAAAGCCAAAAACACAGCATCAATGGGACCAGATGGTGTCCCAGGCTGCGTCTTGCACGAACTACAGAACGAACTAACCCCCCACCTAAACATGCTGTTCAACCTCAGCCTCTCCACAGGATGGTGCACAGCAATGGTTATTCCTCTCCACAAAGGAGGGGCCACAACTGACCCTGGTAACTATTGCCCCACAAGCCTGACTAGCCTGGTCTGCAAGGCTATGGAGCACATCATCATGGAACTCATTAACAAAGACATTGGGAACCTCCAAACACTTGACCCGACCCAGTTTGGCTTTGTTAAGGGCAGATAATGCCTACTAAACCTGGTTGACTTATTCGAGACAGTCACCAAGGCCATAGATGAGGGAAAGGTGGTTCACACAGCCTACCTTGACCTCGCCAAGGCTTTCGACATCATTCCCCACTCGGGTATTACAGAAAAACTCACCAGCCTGAACATAAATCCCTACGTCTTGAGATGGGTTGTCAACTGGCTTACAGACAGAACTCATACAATAAGAATAGTGGGCTCCAGGTCCAACTCTAAACCAGTCACAAGTGGTGTCCCACAAGGCTAGGTCCTGGAACCCCTACTGTTCAGCATATACTTCTCAGAAGTACAGGCAAACACAGGAGGACTATGGCTAACCAAGTTCACCAATGACTGCAAACTGGGAGCCATAATTGACTCTCCGGCTGACATGAACATCCTCCAAAAGGGTCTTATTGAGACAGACACATGGTCAAAGTCATGGCCTCAAGCTAAATGCCAAAAAATGCATAGTCATCCAGTTTGGGAAAAACAAAACACCCATGAATTGCCACATAGGTGGTAGCCCCCCTAATACAGAAGAGGTAATAAGAGATCCGGGGACCCAGGTAGATAGTAATCTCTCCTTTGTCAATCATATTCCCAAAGTAGTTAGGAAATCCTTCTGTGTGGGCCATTTAATTACTAAAGGGTTCGCATCTAGAAATAAAGAGGTTATAGTGCCCCTCTACTCGTCACTCATTATACCCATCATAGAGTACAATGCCCCATTTGGTATGTACCTCACAAGACACTTCCAACAGCTGGAAAGACCACAAAAGTACCTCACCAAGAGGATTACTGGTCTCAAACATATGTCCTATACAGCCCAAATGAAAAAACTTCGGCTGTACTCAGTGGCATATCGCTTAGTCATAGGTGATCTCTGCCTGACTTACAAAGCCATGTCCAACTCAGAATTGATGGACATGCTCCACCTAAAGAAATCCAAGTCACGGCGAGCCATGCACTCTAGTGAGCTAAACCTCGCCACAACAATAAATAGAACATGCTGGAGGGATAGATTCCTGTCACAGAGACTCCCCATACTTTGGAACAAAATTCCAAATTACATCAGGCAGAGCCCCTCACTAAATCTCTTCAAGAGAAACCTTGATGAGTGGATGGGTAACAGAAAATACACCCCTGGGATCACTTCATTGGCTCTGCTTGACAGAGGATCAGTTAATCAATGAGCCGGCGAAAGCCGACACACTCTGGCCAGGCTTATAAGTGCCCTCGGGTAGACAGCCTAGTACCTGCCTATGAACCTATGAACCTATGAACCTATCTATATATATATATATATATATATATATATATATATATATATATATATATATATATATATATATATATATATAGATCTACTTCACATTGCCGAAATTTCATAATGCTGACTCCCATTTGGCTGACACCATATGATCAACGTTTGAAATGTCGACAATGGAAGTAGACCATAAAAAAGAAAGAAAAAACTTTCTTTACACTGCTCCACCCACCCCCCTGCAGCCCCCCCCTTGGGGCTCTGCCCCCACATCCCCCGTAACTTTAATATACCAACTCCGAGATCGCACTACAGTGCTGGAATGGAAATCTTTATATTCCGCACTGTACTGAGATACCGGTTCTGCATTGTCGGCATTTCAAATGTTGATCATATGGTGTCAGCCATATGATTGTCGGCATTTTGAAATGTTGGCAATGTCGGGTAGACAGGTAGATAGATATAGATATATAGATATAGATATAAACAAAGGATTGGAGTGGCAAAGTGAAGTCATCCAAACGGAGATGTGGAGGGAAAAATTGTTTTTAGGTTTTTGGAGGTCACAGTTTCAAATTGCTGACCTTTTGTCTGGGACAACATATGAGAGCTAGACCTGACACAGGCAGAGCAAAGGAAATTATTTCAGTTACTGTGGCTTTGTACATCCATCTGAAGCTGAGCTACATACATTCTATAAGTATAATCTAGCTAATGCAAATATTTCAGGATATGAATGTACATGTGCAGGCTATATTAGACTAACCCCAGGGTACAGAAGAGGTTGACAATGTTTTGTCAAACTGGAGATGGTGTCTGAGAGATAAAGACTGGTCACTTCCTGCACACCACTCTACTTAACCATCCCAGTACTCTTTGTGCCTAGAAATAAAAGAAATTTGAGGATTCAGTATCATTTTTCAAGTTATATCCAGACAAGAAAACAAGGTCATAGCCTCATCTGGATGAAAATGAAACATTATTTGAAGGACAAAGCCCCCCATCACCCCAGGTTGGGGAATTCCCACTCCATATTCTCTTACTTATATACAATAGCACCATGGACTCACAACCTCCAAGTAAAGAGGAAAAAACATGTAAGTGACTGCTACCACTGTAATAGAAATATAACTGGCAATGATTTTCTGTGTCGACCAAGAATCTTCCAGTTACAACTCCTTCACTTAAAACTGATGAGTTATAACCTTGGCCACTAAATTCTCAACCACTGCTAAGAAAGTTGAAATAGAAACTTATTTAGTGCTTATAGAACTTGAACTCTATTAATGACCTGAGAAAACGTCACTGTGAACCTTCATACCTTTGCATTTTTTATTGAATAGGACATTTAAGTATGCTCTCCGGATTGTGGGCATGAGGCCCACATTGAGCAGATCTCTTTGGATGGGATGATTGGCATAATGGCTAAGGTGTTTACCTTGCAGGCAGATGGTAGAAGGTTTGATTCTCACCAAGGAAAATTGACTAGGCTTAAAATGGTTCACATGGACAGCTAGCCTAGTACTTACTTAAGAGGTGAGTTTGGCATAATGGTTAAAGTTTTCACCTTATAGACACAAGGTACAGAATTTGATTCTGACCTCAGGTTATGGGCTTAAAATGGCCCTTCAGGGCAGCTAGCCTAGTATGCACCTATAAACAGAAATTTGAGAATGAAAAAAAGAACTAGAAACTGGAAAGAATTGAGAAGTAGAGACACAGAGAGGGAAAATTTAGAGACAGAGAAGGGTAGATAAAGGTAAAATTTGAGCAAGAACTTGAGACACAACTACATATAGAAGGAATAGTACAGGCAACAGTGCATACTGCAAGGGTGTTCATAGGTTCATAGGTGTTTAGAAGACTAACAACCACAAGGGCCTTTTTAAGCCTAGCCATGCATCCCAAATCTCTGACAAGTTCTGATACCCTTGATAAGTGTAAGCATGGGCCTGGAAGATGAACAATTTACAGGTTACCTGTGTCCATTAGAGACACAGCTGCCAAACCAGGGATGAATTTCTGAATTCCCATCCAATTGTCCAAATTGCATTTGAATTGGTTTAGGGAGGAACTCTGCTTCACATGGATGGGAAGCCTGTTCCATAGATAGGGTAGTCTCTGCGATAGATACCTATCTCTCCAGCAGGTCCTATTTATAACTCAGGTAAGGTTTAAGTCTTTAGAATGGGTAATTCTGCATGCTGTTTGTTTTGTGTATATGCAGAAGGTCCATCAGAGTGGGGTCTGACAATGCCCTGTATGCCAGGCACAGATCTCCCCTCAAAAACCTGTAAGAGACAGAATACAGGGATAGGGCCTTGTTCCGGTCTGCACAGGACATATTACTTATGCTCTGTATTCTTTTAGTGAGCAACCTCTGTGGACATTCTAATTGTTGGCTATGCCTGGTTAAGTACATGCCAAAGAGGGCATTGTACTCAATGACAGGTCTGATGAATGGCGAATACAGTGGAACAATGACTTCCTTGGACTTAGATGCTATACCTTTGTTTATAAGTTGTGTAACATAGAATGATTTCCTCACCACTGTAGACACATGATGATCAAAGGCTAGATTACTATCTATGTGTGTCCCTACGTCTCTGAGAAGTGGGTTAACTCTAAGGGGAGTGTTGTCAATATGATAGTTACCAGGGATGGATGACTTCCCAAAGGATACTATTTTGTATTTCTTGGCATTTAGTTTTAGTCCATGGCTCTGACACCAATTGTTTGTCTATGTCAGCCCCTCCTGGAGAACATTTGTGTCAGTTTGAAATTCAATGACAGCTCCTAATTTGCAATCATCTGCAAATTTAGTCAGCCAGAGACCACTGACATTGGCCTTGACTTCTGAGAAGTAAATGCCAAAAAGGAGCGGTATGAGGACTGATCCCTGAGGAACTCCACTTGTGACTGGCCTCTTTCTAGAGGTGGACTCCCCAATTCTAACTTCCTGGTTCCTGTCTGTGAGCCAGCTGGCTATCCACCAGGTGACATACTGGTTTGTACCTAACCTCTTGAGTTTGTCAACAATGCTCAAGTGGGGTATTGTGTCATATGCCTTGGCCAGGTCAAGATAGGCAGTGTGAATGATTTTGCTGTCATCCATTGTTTTAGTGACCTTCTCAAAGAAGTCCACCAGGTTGAGTAGGCATGATCTGCCTTGACAAAACCAAACTGGGTTGGGTCCAGTGTCTGGAGGTTTACTATATCTCTGTTGATCATCTCCATGATAATTATTTCCATGGCTTTATATATAAGACTAGTGAGACTTATGGGTCTGTAGTTTCCAGGTTCTGTAGATGGCCCACCTTTGCGCAGAGGGATGACTGATGCCTTTCTCCATTCATGAGGCATGAAGCATGTTTGGAGGTTACAGTTAAATAGTAATTCCAGAGGCCCTGATAGGTCATGTTTCATGCTATTTAGAAGGCATCCTGGGATATTGTCTGGGCACATTGATGCAGTGTTCCTGGTCTTAGATAGAGCATTAAGGACCTTTTCCTAGTGATAGTAGGGGGAGTTATATTTGATGATATTTCCTGACGAAGGTTGAAGGGGAGAGAGGAGTAAAGCTGGAGCTGAATTTATCAAACAGGAGGTTTGCTATATCTTCTGGCTCAGTATAGGTGGCTTCATTTACAATGAGCTCTACACACAATTGTGTATTGCCTTTGAGGTTGTGGACATAGCTAAATAATGCTTTGTGGTTGTCCTTGGCCTGGGAGGCCAAACTTACCTCAAATTTGGCTTTGGTAGACTTTATTTGTCCTTTGAGTTGTTTATTTAGTTTGATGAGAGTGCTTTTATCCTGCTGGGTGATGCACCTCCTAATTTTGCCATGATTTTCTTCCTCCTGTTATACAGCCCACTGATTTTGTGATTCCACTAGAGGCTTGTTTTTTAAGTTAGTTCTGTACTTCTTCCTAGTGAGTACAGCTACCTCTATGCAGCTATTAACATGCTTGTACAGGGTTTCTGTGAACAGTTCTGCAGAGGCAGAAGTGTTCTCGGGGTTTATGGGGGCTTGAAATTTTGCCAGGTTCTTGCTTAATAGGAGGAGGTTAGCCTTAGAATAGTTCCTGAATATTCCAGGTTTAGCTGGACATCCAGGTTTTATTTTTACTTCGAAGGAGACCATTTTGTGGTCTGACCTTACCAGGGAAGGCATTACACTAGGGGTTGTCCAGCAGTCTCCCGTATTAGTGAGGACCAGTTCCAGTATGGTTGCACCCCTGGTTGGCGTATTGACTATCTGGTCCAGGGAGTTTGTGTTTACAAAATCCTGGAATCTCTCTGCATGTATGTTTGTTGTTGTAAAGGATTCCCAGTTAATAGTGTGGTAATTAAAGTCACCCATGAATATGGTATTGGGTTGGATAGTTAGTGTTTCTAATATGTTTCAATACATGGTATGGGTTTCCTGAGTCATAGAGGGGGACCTATATCTTGCAAGGAAGTGGTATTTGATTTTACCTATGGTGATTTATACATGAAGCAGCTCAAGTGCATTGTCCTCTATGACCAGCCTTGAAGTATATTTATTTTTGATGTAAATAGAGACACCTCCAACTTTAGTTCCTCCCTGTGGAGTAGCTGGCCTAAATGTGTGGAAGGCATTATAACCGTGCACTGTCGATATGCTCTCCGTGGCTTTAAACCATGTCTCAGTGACCGCACAGATATCAACATTCTCTAGGGTAAGGAGAACTTCTAGGGAGTGGAGTTTTTTGTTTAGACTGCTAACATTGAGCAGTAATACCCTTAGATTTTCTTGGTTTTGATTTGTTATGCCAGAAGTACTTTCAGTTTGGCATTGCCAAAAAAAGGCATTATGGGGGAAGAAAATGTTTTAGCTAACATTCAAAAGCCTAGAAGGGAGAGGTGAAGACCATCCCTGGTAAAGCAGTGTGCTCTGTTGACCATCTCCTTCCATGCTGACAAATATTGTACCCCTTAGAAAGACAGCAGAAACTAAGCCAATTATTAAAGTCAGTCATCTTTTGTTCATATTGTAGCATCATCCTTGGGTAAGGTAAAACGCTGCTCAATGCTAGGCTCATACCAGCCTGAGACACATATTCTGAGAGCTCCATGATGTCTCTCTTCAGATAGTCTAGGAAGGTATGTCTCAGGTCATTTACTCCAACATGGACTATGACTGAGTCATATTGGTAATTGTGGTCCAATGACCTGAGTGCATGCGTAATGTGGCGGATCCTAGCCACTGATAAGCAACTAACCGTAACTTGGAGTCTCCAATGACTAGAATGTTAGATTCTGTGGTTACTTGCCTTATGGGCTTAGAGGTAGAGGCTCCATGAGATGTAGCTCAATATGTTGATGTGGGTGTTGTTTTGAAAGAGCACATTTGGGGCTGCTGAGGGTATTTGTTATATGTATTTCATCTAGGAGATCTTTGTTGTTTAGGAAAGTTACATATAAGTGCCTCAGCATATGTGGGTCTATATGTCTGCTTTGAATCGTGCGTGATGGGTGCAGTGAGTGTACTACCGACAACCTTATTGACATTAGGAGTACTTTTATGTGAGAGCTTTACCTCTAGTGACATTGTATAAATACATGTCTCACATACCATATCAGTTTGTTTGAGAATTAACTGGTTGTCAGTAAACATGAGGCAATTTCTACATTGCCTCAAGATTCCCTTATCCACAAAGCTGATAACAGAGACAGTAGAAAGTTCATAGCCATGGCAACAGACCCTTTTTTATTGATTAGACAGTTGGAGTGAGAATATCAATCACTGTCAGGAGTATCCATTTTGCAACTATATGGACAGCGCTTGTCACTGCAAACTAGTTCTACTGTGTGCAGCTAGGTATTGGAGAAATTTCAGTTGTGCTTTTACAGGAAAAATGTCACTCATGGTGTCTGAGCCTGTACAGAGCACTGCCAAACACTTGAGGGGAAACTAATACACAGACTCTGAAAATTTAAGGATGAAGTATTTAGGCAGATATTCTGAAGTTAGAAACAAATCAAGCAGTACTTACTGAAAACAAAGAATTAGCTTGTCAAGAATGATGAAAAGAGGGGAGTCGCATGAATGGCTACTGCTTGGCTGCTATTAATGTTGGTCTCACCACAGCTTCACTCAGTTGGGATACAATGCTCCTTTGCTTCTTCTCTCACCAGAAGCAAAATGTTAGCACCAATCCCAGGAAGAGAAGCAGGCCACAGCCTGTTTGGTGATCCACAGCCTTGTCCCAAATGATGCAAGGGTCTGTAGGGTTGTAGCTTTTTTCTGGTAGATGCCTTGAACAGCAGCCAGACCAATCAGGTACGATAAGCACAGACACTCACTCTAACCAGAAACAGTCAGGAATCAATGCACTCTGCTCCTTTTCACCCAGGATCAGAATATAAGCACAGATTCCAAGTTGTCACCTATAAAGCAGTTATTAGGCTTTCTGGTGACCAGCTGTCTCCACGAAATAATGTCCCTGTATTCCTTCTCTCACCAGGAAAAACAAAAGCACTAATCCCAAGATGACTACTGAGAGGCAGAACGTGGGCTCTCCAATAACTGGTGGTCTTGCAATAGATGCTTAAAGGTAAGATGAAAAAAAATGGTTTATCCTAAACACTGCAGTGTGCACTAAGCAGTTAGATATAAAAGTGGGTCACTTAAGATTTAGTTGTCTAACAGTTAAGCTTTAGTGGAGAGCCACTATTTTTAAAAGAGCAAGATAGATTGAAAGGGGGTGGGCACTTTTGCATTCTGGTACTATGGAATACAGTAGGATGGCTAATAAATTTAAATAGTTGAAGGGGAGTGATTTCACAAAATGATAGTACTCACACCAGCTAGTTAGGAAGACAGGGAATGAGATATATGGTCAAATTAACATAAGGGACACGCAACTAGAAAGACAGTGGTGTTTAAGAACACAACATAAACATGGTAGGAGGGTGGAAAAAATCTATCTGACTCACAAGAGGCAGAGTTGTGGTCTCTTTTCAAGTTTTAATATGCAATTAAAAGCAGAATACAAGTAAAACACAGTGTAATGAAAACAAATCACAGAATACAAAATAGAAAAAGGCAATAAAGTAATACAAAATACAAGAAATAAAAAGCAAACTAATCTTTCCCTCACAGAAACATAAAATATTCTAAGACTTTACTAGAAAAGCTCTCCCAGACTCTGCTACAACTTGCTGTGAGGGAAAGGATAGTTTGTTTTTGCTTTATAGGTTCATAGGTGTGTACTAGGCTAATGGCCCTGGAGCCTTTACAAGCCTAGCCGATAGGATTACCCTGGCATCGTGCCACCAGGCCTTAGTTTCCAGTGCCTCTGTCGAGTAGAGCCACTGGAGTGATCCCGGGGGGGAATTTTCTATTTCCCATCCGCTCATCAAGATTTCTCTTGAAGAGGGCCAGTGAGGTGTTCTGTTTGACATGTATGGGAAGTCTATTCCATAGCATGGGCAGTCTCTGGGATATGAACCTGTCATGTTGATTGTGGTAATAAGGTTGAGGTCTCTGGAGTATGTAGTGCGGAGGGATTGGGATTTCTTTAGATGTAGTATTTCTAACAGAGATGGGTCAGACATGGCTTAATAAGTCAAGCAGAGATCACCTCTAAGTAGGCGATATGAAACAGAGAATAGTTGGAGTTTTTTGAGTCTGTCCATATAGGACAAGTGTTTAAGGCCTAGGATCCTATTTGTGAGGTACTTTTCTGCCCTCTCCAGTTGTTGCAGGTGTCTAGTGAGGTACATGCCAAATGGGGAATTGTACTCGATGATTGGCCTAATGAGGGGAGAGTAGAGGGAGACAATTACCTCTTTCTTCTTGGATGCAAAACCCTTAGTAATGAGATGTGCCACATAGTAGGACTTTCTGACCACAGTGGCTGTGTGGTAGTCAAAAGAGAGGTTGCTGTCAACCTGTGTTCCCAGATCTCTTATAAAGCCTTCTGTGTTCAGTGGACTATCATTCATGTGGTAGTTCATGGGAACTGGGTTTTTCCCAAAGGGAAATTGTATTTTATTGTATTGTATTTCCTGTTGCTTTATTACCTTCATCTATTTTGTATATTGTGATTCATTTTCTTTACACTGTGTTTTACGTGTAGTCTGCTTTTTTAATTGCATATTTAAATTAGGAAAGAGGCCACAGCTGTATCTCTTGTGAATCACACAGAAATTCGAACAGGTCAATTAAGATTATTTATTTGCAAAGTAAGGGTGGAGCTAGGAACTAAACCTTCTGTTTAAGGAGTAAAATAAATATTCCAAGGCTTTACTAGAAAAGCTCACCCAGACTCTGCCACAACTTGATGTGAGGGAAAGGTTTTTCTGGTTTTGTTTTCTTGTATTTTGTGTTGCTTTATTGCCTTCATCTATTTTGTATATTGTGATTCATTTCCATTGTGTTTACTTGTATTCTGCTTTTAATTGCATATTTAAACTAGAAAAGAGACCACAGCTGTGTCTCTTGTGAATCACACAGAAATTAGAACAGGTCAATTAATGTTAATTACTTGTGATCTGAGGGTAGAGCTTAGTGCTAAACCTTCTATTTAAGGGGTAAAATAAAACATTCTAAGACCTTACTAAGAAAAGCTCTCCCAGACTCTGGCACAACTTTCTGTGAGGGAAAGGTTCACAGGTTCATAGGTAGGTACAAGGCTATCTGCCCAAGGGCATTTATAAGCCTAGTCTGAGTGTGTCGGCTTTCGCCACCCCATTGATTAATTAACTGATCCTCTGTCAAGCAGAGCCAATGAAGTGATCCCAGGGGTGTATTTTCTATTACCCATCCACTCGTCAAGGTTTCTCTTGCAGAGTGTTATTGAAGGGCTCTGCCTGATGTAGATTGGAATTTTGTTCCAAAGCATGGGGAGTCTCTGTGACAGGAATCTATCCCTCCAGCATGTTCTATTTTTTTGTTGTGGTGAGGTTTAGCTCACTAGAGCACATGGCTCGCAGTGACTTGGATTTCTTTAGGTGGAGCATGTCCATCAATTCTGAGTTGGACATGGCTTTGTAAGTCAGGCAGAGATCACCTCTGAGTAAGCAATATGCCACTGTGTACAGCCGGAGTTTTTTCAGTTGGGCTGCATAGGACATATGTTTGAGGCCAGTAATCCTCTTGGTGAGGTACTTTTGTGGTCTTTCCAGCTGTTGGAAGTGTCTTGTGAGGTACACCCCAAATGGGGCATTGTACTCTATGATGGGTATAATGAGTGACGAGTAGAGGGGCACTATAACCTCTTTATTTCTAGATGCAAACCCTTTAGTAATTAGATAGGCCACATAGAAGGATTTCATAACTACTTTGGCAATATGATTGTCAAAGGAGAGATTACTATCTACCTGGGTCCCCAGATCTCTTATTACCTCTTCTGTATTAAGGGGGCTGCCACCTATGTGGTAATTCGTGGGTGTTTTGTTTTTCCCAAATGGGATGACTATGCATTTTTTGGCATTTAGCTTGAGGCCATGACTTTGACACCAGTTGTCTGTCTCAATAAGGCCCTTTTGGAAGATGTCCATGTCAGCAGGAGAGTCAATTATGGCTCCCAGTTTGCAATCATCGGTGAACTTGGTTAGCCATAGTCTTCCTGTGTTTGCTTGTACTTCTGAGAAGTATATGCCAAACAGTAGGGGTCCCAGGGCTGAGCCTTGCAGGACACCACTTGTGACTGGTTTAGAGTCGGACTTGGAGCCCGCTATTCTTACTGTGTGAGTTCTGTCTGTAAGCCAGTTGGCAACTCATCTCATGAAGTAGGGGTTTATGTTCAGGCTGGTGAGTTTATCTGTAATACCCGAGTGGGGAATGGTGGCGAAAGCCATGGCGAGATCAAGGTAGGCTGTGTGAACTACCTTTCCCTTGTCTATGGTCTTGGTGACTGTCTCAAAAAAGTCAACCAGGTTTAGTAGGCATGATCTGCCCTTAACAAAGCCGAACTGGGTCAGGTCAAGTGTTTGGAGGTTCCCAATGTCTTTGTTAATGAATTCCATGATGATGCGCTGCATAGCCTTGCAGACCAGGCAAGTCAGGCTTACGGGGCGATAGTTACCAGGGTCAGTTGTGGCCCCTCCTTTGTGGAGAGGAATAACCATTGCTGTGCACCATTTTATGGGCATGTAGCCTGTGGAGAGGCTAAGGCTGAAAAGCGTGTTTAGGTGGGGGGATAGTTTGTTCTGTAGTTCGTGCAAAACGCAGCCTGGGACACCATCTGGTCCTATTGATGCTGTGTTTTTGGCTTTTGAAAGGGCTGTTTTCACCTGTGCGTCTGTGATTTTTGGGACACTACACTTTTCCGGTATTGTTGTGGGCCCTTTTGGAGGTGGGGGGGGTGAAGTTTGCACTGAATCTATCTGCCAGGATGTTGGCAATATCAGTAGGTTCAGTATATTTTGTGCTATTTTGCACTAGTTCAGTGAATATCTGCGAATTACCACTTAGATTCTTAACATAGCTAAAGAAGGCTTTGTGGTTATCTTTTGAATCCTTGGCTATTTTTCTTTCGAAGACAGCCTTGGATGATTTCATGAGGGACCTTAGTTTCTTACTGATACTGATTAGGGATGATTTTCCTTCTTGGGATTTGCCTTTTTTCTGAACTAGTTTCCTCCTTCTATTGTATAGCCTGTTTATGGCAGGGGTCCACCAAACAGGTTTCCTTCTCTTAGAGGAGTGAGTCTTGGTTTTGCTAGGGATGGCACGATCCATGCATCCTTGCAGGTGCTCATAGAGTGCATTTGTAAAGGTTTCTGCATCTTGAGCAGCATTATCCTTTAGCGTGGGGGCTGTGAAACTTACCACCTCTGTCTTAAGTAAGGTGAAGTTTGCTTTAGAAAATTTTTTTACTGTGGTTTCCTTGGTTGTGGGTGGCAGTGGGGTGTGGACATTCAGAGTGATTTGTTTATGGTATGATCTAACCAGTGACGGGTTGACCTCCGGTGTGGAACACCTGTCACCCATGTTGGTGATGACCAGATCCAATATGTTTTCACCTCTGGTAGGGGAGTTTACCAGCTGATCCAGGGAGTTTGAGTTGATGATTTCCAGGAAACACTGGGCCTGGGAGTTTGTACTCGAGTAGTTTTCCCAGTGAATGGTAGGGTAATTGAAATCGCCCAATATCAGGGTGTTTGGTAGGACCTTCATGTTTTCCAATGTGTCCAGAAAAGTGGAGTGGTGGCCCTGGGTCATGGAGGGTGATCTGTAGCAGGCCACAATTTGCATTGCAGATTTGCCTGATGTTAGTTGCACATGGATGATCTCAGAGGAATCATGCTGTGCCACTAACCTGGAGGTGTAGGTATCCTTAATGAATATGGATACACCCCCTCCTTTTGTGTTTCAGTCCGTGTTCTGTGGCCGAAACATGTGGTATGAGATGTAGCCCAGTAGTGCTGGGGTGCTCTCTGGAGCCTTGAATCAGGTTTCAGTTACTGCACAGATGTCGACGTTCTCCATACTGAGGAGTGCTTTGAGCGCATGCATTTTGAGATTTAAACTCCTGGCATTGTGTAGCATAACCTTCAGTTATTTGTTAATTGTGCTGTTTACAGAGGTGGGTTTGACTTTTGAGCCTTGCCTAAAAAAGGCACTATTGGGGCAGCAAGAGCCTTGGCCAGTATTCGAAAGCCTAGGGGTGACAGGTGCAAGCCGTCTCTTGTGAAGCAACACGGCTTGTCGAGCATGTCGTCCCAGGCTGACAGACACTGGATCCCCTTTGAATGACACCAGAAGCTTAGCCAATTGTTGAAATTGATAATTTTTTCTTTATATTGAGGTATCATTCTTTGTGAGGGCAGTATGCTACTCACGGTCAGGGTCATACCAGCCTGGGCTACATGATCAGAGAGCTCTTCCATGCAGTCCAGGGAGGTACATCTCAGGTCATTCATACCAACATGAACAATGACAGAGTCATATTTGTACTTATTCTGGAGTGACCTGAGTGCTTGTGTTATGTGGTGGATTCTGGCTCCCGACAGGCAGCTAACAGTAACCTTCTGCTTGTCCAGCCTAGTGAGTGAGACATCAGTGTGCCTGACTACAGAGTCACCTATTACTAGTGTGTTAGGTATGTTATTTCGCTTTAAGGGCTGTGATTGTGTGACACACTGATTTTGTGTTTTAATGTGTTGTCTGGTTTGTGACGGGAGGTGCATGTTGTTTGGGTGTTTGCTTTGGAGGTCTCTGATGCTTTTGCAGGTTTTTATTTAGAGCCTCCAAGTATGATTTTGTGTATTTATGTGTATTTTTTGCCAGCGCTGTTTTAGTAGGTCTGTGTGCGGCTAAAGGTGTGGTGCAAGTGTTAACCTTCTCCTCTTGAAAGTCTGTTCCAGTCTTGGGTGGAGACAGCTTAGCTTCCAGTTTGGCTGTATAATTGCATCTCTCGCATATGTTAGTGTTTTGTGGTAGGAGGAGAGGGTTGTCTGTGTACATGAGGCAGTTGTAACATTGCCTCAGGATACCCAGATTCACCAGCTGGACTGGAGAGTACACCTGAAATTGCCCTTTGGTGGTGCTGAGCTGTAGGATGCTTTTTTGAGTGCTTAGGTTGAGAGTTAGACTAGTTTCAAAGGAAAAAACTAAAGAGGAGACTTAGTGGAGCTGGGAATAATTTAACCGTAGCTAACCGGCACTGCCCGGTGCGCAAAACCGTGCAAATGCGGTTTCTATAGTAGGGAAATTAAAGAGAGACAAATTAGCCTAAAATGGCCAATAAACTACTAACTTCTGGGATTGAATCACTCCTCCAGGGACAGATAGGTTGTTCAAAGCTCCCCTCTCTCACAGGTGAAAAGAGAAACGTCCTTCTATACAAGTAAGGTATGGGCAACTCTGAAACTAGTATCACAGCCCTAAATTCAACACTAGCCTGAAAACTGGACTATACTAGCTTAGAAAGGTGGGAAATAAAGAATTTTTTTTTGTTTTTTTGAAAAGATAAGGCAAAAACAGTAAAAATACACTTAAAACAGCTTTAAATGACTACAAACGATCAGAAAAGGCTATCGCACTTTAGTATGTAGCCTACAACAGTTAAACAAATTATTTAAACAAAAACAACTTTTTAAATGTGCAGGCAGTCTTAATTTGTTTTTTTGCTTTGCAGGTTAGTTTGTTTTTTGCTTTCTTGTATTTTATGTTGCTTTATTGCCTTCATCTATTTTGCATATTGTGATTTACTCATATTCTGCTTTTAATTGTATATTTAAACTAGGAAAGAGACCACAGCTGTGTCTCTTGGGTGTCACACAGGAATTAGAGCAGGTCAGTTAAAGTTAATTATTTTGAACTGAGAGTGAAACTAGGAACTAAACCTTCTATTTAAGAGGTAAAATAAAACATTCAAAGGCTTTACTAGAAAAGCTCACCCTGTACCTATGTGTACTATAAAATGCTTTTACTTAAAATGAAATCCACCACCTTGGCTGCTGACAAAATACCATCAGAATATCTAAAAAAAGCTGCTGATGCCATTGCTTTTTCTATCTCAATACTGGTAAATAAGTCTATATCTGAACAAAATGTTCTTGTCATCTGGAATCATTCCTGTATTATCCCCTATATTATCTCATTACAGAAAGGAGATACATTAACTGATTTTAACAATTACAGATCCATACCTATCTTCTCCCCACTTTCAAAAATCAAAAGTTTACCCACCAACTCATACAATATCTCTACTCCAGTAACCTATTTTCCAAAACATAGAATAGTTTCAGACCCCATCACATCTGCTGCCCTACTGCATTTTGCTAACACTATAAATCAACTTAGAAATAATGGCAAACTTATGTCAACAGTGTATTTCAACTTACCTAAAGTATTCAACACAGAATTTCATAAGCATTTAATCTTTGAACTTGTTTCCTTCAGACTTTTTCAATACTCCCTTATATAGTTCTTTAGCTATTTGTCTGAAAAATAGAAAGCAGTTAAATGTCACTAGGATTATTCCTCATTTCATCTTGTCACTACGGGAGTCCCACAAGGCTCAATCCTTGGGCTACTTCTCTTTAACACCTTTATAAATAAAGCAAGCATTGTCCAAAATGTCGATGATTCAGCATTATGTGTAGCCCTAACTCTTTCAAAACTCTGGAAATTTACCCAAACTTCTTTTACCTCTATAGAAACCTGGCTAAAAACTCATGCTTGCTGCTTAACCCTAACAAAACAAAATTAATGCTCTTCACCCAAAAACAATATAACATCTAAAAGCAATATTTCCTAATTACATCAGCAAACAACAATAAATAGAAGTCGTTACACACAGTAAACTCCTAGGAGTTGTCATTGACAAAAATCTCACATTTGACTACCATATCTTACAAACCTTTAAAAAGACCGATCAGAAAGAGGGGTCTTTCTACAGATCCAAATAATACCTTACAGACACAGCACCACAAACATTAGCCACAACCAACTTACTTCTAGCCTTCCTTTATGCATCACCTATCCTAACCAACCAAAATACCACTCTTGAATCCAAATTAGCTACTTGTTATAATAAAATTACTAAATTTGCCACTAACTTAGCACATAGAACCCATCACTGTTAAGCCTTGAGACAACTTTACCAGCTCAAATTATGCAATGTCCTAAAAGAGTCACAGCTAGTATCTGCATATAAGCATATGTATTATCCAGATAAATGCCCCACACTAAAAATATTTAATGTCTTTCCCCCATTCAAGGGACTTCTGCACTGCCAA
This sequence comes from Protopterus annectens, assembly GCF_019279795.1. Lineage (NCBI taxonomy): Eukaryota > Metazoa > Chordata > Ceratodontiformes > Protopteridae > Protopterus > Protopterus annectens. Next base: position 148,804,228 of record NC_056751.1, read on the forward strand.
CAAATTCTTATTAAAAACAACTAAGTCTAATAACTCAGCTGTAGACTCACTTTACTTCTGCTGTATCTCAAAAATATGGAACACCATCCCAGAACACATCAAACTTGGTGACAAACTACCATACTTTAAAAGCCTGCTCAAACAACTATATCTGAATAAACTCAGCTCATGGTCATGCTCAGCACAAGGCTGACTCTCCAATATCCCAGTATTTCTTCTATCTTTCTTCCCCAACCCATTCCTTTTCCAATCATACATACGTCTTTCTCTTTCCATTTTCTCACTTCACCTAAATCTTTCTAACTTTGTATATATTCTATCATACTCTAAACTCCAGCTATAGTCTCAGAATGTCTCTACCTCCATGCAATGCTTACCCAGATGCACCCTATGCTATAAATGTTAATACTTTAAAATAATGGTGTAACATGACTAGCAAATACACAAACTTTTAACACAACACTTAGCCACCTGTAAACTTCTACCTTAATTGTACAATACACAAAACTGGCAACTAGTATATTAGTGTAAATTGTACATGTATATGTAGTATGCTACTGAAAACTGTACTTGTATATGTAATATGTAGACTGTAATTAGATGGAGCTTTTTTCCTCAGCCCACTACTGAAAATGGGCTTTGCCCAATTGATCTATCCCAGTCACCAAAGACAAATTAATAAACTAACTAAATAAAGAAACAGATCATCAATGGGGTGCCTTTAAACCTTTGCAAAATAAAGTGAGGCTTTTTATTTTTATCAAACTGTGGAGTGAATATACAAAGGTAGATTAGCTGAACTGATTGTGATGCTGTAAGAGATTTTGACTGCTTATTTCATACTGTTTACAAAGCAATATCAAAGCTGGTGAAAATTATTATAAAAATAATTTGAAATTATAAAAGAATATTAGGGCACTGTGTGCAGAATATGCCCCTTGTAATTCTTATCCTGAAAAATCAGCATTCACTAGTTATCTATTTGAATAAAATTAAAAGAACAATCATTTATTAGTGCTGTTTTTAGAACTTGCACCAGCGATGGACTGCAGAAATATAGTACTGCTAAATAGTTTTACTAATGTTACCAATGTAGAACAATGCACAGTATGAGCAAATTGCAATGTAAACGATACAAGTGGAAGCAGAATTGAAGGAATTCAATTAAGCACATTGAATTTAATTGAAGCAATGAAGCACATTCAATTGTGCTTCCACTTGAATTGTTTACATTGCAATTTGCTCATACTGTGGATCATTCTACACTGGTAAAACTATTCATAAGCTAAGTGACAGAATAAAAGAACATTGTAGAGCTAGTAGACCCTCTGACTTTTAAAACACTTTAGCCAAGCATAGCTCTGTGTGTTTCCAGTTTTCATGTTTTAATTTTTCTGTTCTTGAGAAAGGTGTTGTGCCTTTCAGTGACAGTATTAACTTGCTTGAGGTTAAGGAACTATAGTGGAAAGTCAGGATGCATGCTGACTCACCCCCTGGACTATGGTTGCCACCCGTCCCGTTGTCAGCGGGACACTCACGGTTTGAGTGCTCTCATCCCACTTCCCGCGCTCACCAAGCGTGGGACTTTAAAAGTCCCGTTTTTTCCCCTTTGCGCTTGCATTTTAAAATTGCCGCGGAAAAGCCGAAAATACTTCCGGTTTTTCCACGGCAATGCGGCTACGTCACCACCCGGACCTGCAGTTAGAGGGATTCTCTGCTAGGTCCGGGTGGTAATGCAGCACAGTAATTGGCTGCAGCTATTTGTAGGGGGTGGGAACTTCTTGTGAAGAGCCCCATAAAGGTCGCAGCTGTAGAGCACTAAGCTCTATAGCAGCCCGGACAAAAGATCTGAATTTTTCGCCAGCATTGAAGCCAAGCCAGCAAGGGAGCCAGCCCAGCCAGCCAGCAAGGGAGCCAGCCCAGCCAGCCAGCAAGGGAGCCAGCCCAGCCAGCCAGCAAGGGAGTCAGCCCAGGCAGCCAGCAAGGGAGCCAGCCCAGCCAGCCAGCCAGCCAGCAAGGGAGCCAGCCCAGCCAGCCAGCCAGGGAGCCAGCCCAGCCAGCCAGCCAGCAAGGGAGCCAGCCCAGCCAGCCAGCCAGCCAGCAAGGGAGCCAGCCCAGCCAGCCAGCCCAGCCAGCAAGGGAGCCAGCCAGCCCAGCAATAACTGAGTGGTAAGTAGATAATTGCATTTTGTGGCTTTAGTTATTTAAAATGGGAATAGTGTGCTTTATTTAAGTTTTTAATGTTTAGAGGTAGATGGGGATGTAGTATGTAGTATTTAAATCTGTGCAGTGGTTATTTTGAGACTTTTGTACTAGTTTAAAATGGGAATATATTGTGGTTTAATTTTTTTAATGTTTAAAGGCAGATGGTGGGTGCAGTACGCAATATTTAAATCTGTAGTAGTTAGTTTAATATTTTTGTGTAGTAGTTTTTAAAGAGATAAAACCTGAATGTATATGTAATTGTTATTATGCTTGGGGGGTATGATTTGGAAGCATTACTTTTAAAAGGCTGAACTGTGTATAGAAGTTGTTTGTTTCTGTTGGGGGGCAGTGAAATATAAACTTAGTGTGATGCATTTCTATTGTCGTAGCTTTTTCTGGGTATTGTCTGTATGCATATAGGAATTGTTTGAGCATAGTTTGTACTTTTTTTGTATGGAAATATGCACTATAATGCTGTTTTCAGGAAGTTATGATATACTGTTTAGGTAACTTTTCCTGTTCCTGCAAGTCCATGTCTGTGGTACAAGTCTACCTTTTGAGGGGGAATGTTAACAGTTAATGTAATTCATTTATTATTCTAGTAGGTACACGTTGCCAATTTGCCAAAGCTGTTTCAAGATTGTTTTCATTTATACTTGTAAATGTGTGCATTTAATTTATTATGCATTTTAATAAGGTTAAAATGTACTGTTTTGCTTGTAATGTGAATATGGGTGTGTTACTTTTACTTGGGCCTGTTTATTGCATTGCTGTGCTGGATTAATTGCTATGTTTTGAGGTAAAAGGAGCCCATGGAGTCTGCTGTACATTGTAGTTTGTTACTTCTCTTGCAAGAAGTATTTTTAAAAGTTAAAATGTTTGGACTTTTTTCCCATTTATTTTTTTTTTGTGGATGGATGCTCTGAAGTTAATGCAATGTATTTCAGATTGTGCTAAACCATGTTACAGGGTAGTTTGCGTCTAAGTAGCAAAGTTTTTATTTTGTGTTTTAGTGATGTCTTCAACATACTTATTTACTGTTTTCATTATAATCAGATTATGACCAGTGCTGCTGTTGGGCATGTTTATTAATAGATCATTGCGCTGTGTAAATTAGTGCCATACATTTCTTAACTGCTGTGGTCAAAAGCTAAATTAGGTCTATGGTATCCACTGTGCATTGTCATTCATTTTACTGTTTTTGGTTCAGTGAATATGGTTAACTTTTTGTCTTGTGGGGTGTGGTGGGCATGTTCAGTGGTAAAAATAATGCATTTCATTTTCTACAAGCTGTGTTAATGTTAGTCTTCAATGGCCAAAATGCCCCCTACATTACCTCATTTACTATTTGACCTTAAACTGTTTGTAAACTCTTTTTTGCTCCATTCCTCTATTTCGCATGCCAATGTTTTTCAAGCCAGTTCTTTCACATGCCAATGTTTTTCGGGCCAGTTCTTTCGCATGCCAATGTTTTTCAAGCCAGCTCTTTCATGTGCCAATGTTTTTCAAGACAGTTCGTGTGCCAATGTTTTTCGAGCCAGTTTCGCATGCCAATGTTTTTCGAGCCAGTTCATTCACATGCCAATGTTTTTCAAGCCAGCTCTTTCATGTGCCAATGTTTTTCAAGACAGTTCGTGTGCCAATGTTTTTCGAGCCAGTTTTTTCGCATGCCAATGTTTTTCGAGCCAGTTCTTTCGCATGCCAATGTTTTTCGAGCCAGTTCTTTCGCATGCCAATGTTTTTCGAGCCAGTTCTTTCACATGCCAATGTTTTTTGAGCCAGTTCTTTCACATGCCAAAGTTTTTTGAGCCAGTTCTTTCACATGCCAATGTTTTTTGAGCCAGTTCTTTCACATGCCAATGTTTTTTGAGCCAGTTCTTTCGCATGCCAATGTTTTTCGAGCTTTGTTTAGCATTAATTTGTACTAGGGTATGTAGTTTTGTGTTCTTTGCTTTAGCTTTAATTGACAGTCTTAATTTTATACTTGGCTTGTATGTGGTATGTAGATTTTTTAAGTTTTCTTTCTGAATAGCAATGGATGGTTTATGAATTTTACTTTTTAAATAAACAAGTGTCTGTTTAATGAGTAGTGTGTTTTTAATTCCTTTAAAGTTTATTGTTACAACCGATTAGTGTGTGTGCAGTAATAGTTCACTTCATTTAAATGGTTTGAGTTTTCAGTATGCTGTAATGTCACAATGTTGCATCCATAACTAATACTGCATCTCCTTTAACAACTCTGGTGATGTCGTGGTGGGGGTGTGGCCAGTGTCATGTTGGCCACACCCCTATCATGTTGACCACACCCCCATGTCCCACTTTGCCCTTGTTAAAAGGTGGCAACCCTGCCCTGGACTGAATGGTAATTTAAACATAAAATGTTTACACAAATGGAATAGATAGCTCATGACATCAACATTGTGGGCGGAGCTTTCTCTATTTTGGGCCGTTTACTTTAGAATTTTCACTCACTCGTATTTGAATACTGAAAGATTTCTTATGAAGTTTGAATAATAAAGAATGAAATCATTCAGATCAGAAATGTGTTTTTCTAGTTCTTTTCCCTTTCTTTATTAGATTTTTTATTTTTATATATATATATATATATATATATATATATATATATATATATATATATGGATCTATGTCAAATAATGAATTACGATAACATCGAGCTACAAAATGGCAATACAGAAATAATGAAAGTTTATATTCATGAATATCTGGATTGTCATAAATTTTCCCTGGTAAATAAACAATTGACCAAAAAAAAAAAACGAAGCAAATAAAACCCACCCAAGTGGGGGGCTTCACCACCCCCACCTGGGGACTGCACCCCCCAAACTAAATATACCAACTCCAAGATTGCACTAAAGTGCAGAAAAAGGCAAAGTTCACCACATTGGCCAACTGAGTCCATTTGCAGCAGAAACTTACAACGATCCAGACCTTCGTCATTTCCATCTCGCCATTTGGCAACTTGACATTATGATAATATATCTATATATATATATATATATATATATATCCCATTCAAAAGCTTTAGTCTTCATAAAGTCAAACTTCATATGGTTGAGACCATATGATTGAGTTTCTGAAACCTCGAACTTCAGAAAACAACAAAAATCTACAATTTTTGACATTTGTGCGGGGGGTCGCCCCTCCCTACACACCCCCTGCATATTATATATACCAGCTCAAAGACTGCACTACAGTGGTTAAAAGGATAAATTCTGTGATCCTCACTGTACCACAATCTCCATTCAAATGCTTTTAGTTTTTGAAAAGTCGGTCATATGGTCTCAACCATATGAAGTTCAACTTTCTGAAGACTCAAGCTTCTGAAGAGGACCCATATATATATATATATATATATATATATATATATATATATATATATATATATATGTATGTATATATAGAGAGAGAGGGAGATACAGATGATGCAGTACATTTCTATACAATACATTTACACCCATAATAAACTTATTAACCCCCATTGCAGAAAGAATACTGAAATACAAACTAACACCATGGTTAACACCCAAATGCTAAAAAAAAAAAAAAAAAAAAATTTGTGCATTTAATAGATAGGGTCTGGAAAGCATGTAAATAAAGAACCCCAAGCCTCAGCAAGCAACATTAAAACACTCTTAGGAAATGGAAGAAATAACACACTGTGATAAAAACAAATTCTACTCCTGTAGGCAAAATATCCACAAAAATAACACAGCTCAGTATTAACATGCCATCAGTGTCTTAATTTAACAAGAAAAGCAAGCACAGCCAATTTATAATTCTTAAGATACCAATCTTAACATAGCTTGCAATATAAACACACATTTCATTACAGCAGCTTCGTCATTAGTTAAAGATCAAACCTCACGGAAATCTAATCCCATTAAGAACAATGGGCCTGGCACATATAACATTTACCCAGTATCCACCTAGCAAATTAGAAACATGCTAACAAAACTATAAAACTACATTCTTTTTACCAGGTAACCTGCTACCTGAATATTCTGTATCACAGCTGAAATAATTGCCTACTCTATTGTAATCCTAGAAAAGAGATCTATTAAAGAACAATATGTCCCACAACTTTGGTAGAGATCTTACCATTACATAGGGGCATCTGCTCAACTGATTTATCTTACACTCCAACTCCAATACTGGCATAACTGCCCAAAATTCCAGAAAATGGACTCATAAAAAAATAATGGGATGTCTTATAAAAAGTAATCATATTATACCAGTTGACCACCAAAACAGCACTATTAACTTTCCTGAACTAAGTAAATAAATAAGAAAAAACAAGGAACATATTATGTTTCAGTTCTTTTAGGTTTATCAAAATCATTCAGTTCTGTCTCACGTTATTATTAAACAGACTAACTTCAACCACAATAGACAAACCAGTAAATGATTCAACAGTTATCTACTCCATTGATTGTATTTGGTTTGATAACAGAATACTTACTCTACGTTTCTACATACCACAGTTACAGTATCACAAGGATCAGTCTGAAGCCCCTACATTTTGTTAGTGA
>NC_056751.1:148813482-148893482 GCF_019279795.1 Protopterus annectens
GAATGTCGAACAACAACTTATTCGACATGTGAAAATCCCGAAAATCATAATATCAAATTGTCATAGTTGCCCAACTCTGCTTCCTGGTTGCTAATGTATAAATAAAGGAAGTAAACACCCTGTCACTCACCCACAAATTACGTGTAAAAAGTAAATGTGTATTTAAATCCCTAATGTATATCTAAATAAACCACACCTAATACAAACTAGACCTATACTATTGTGTGGTACGTTCAGATCTTTATTTATGATATTACACTTTCAAAAGCATAGCTATCGCTTAAAGAACATCATTAGTAGATAGCAATTATCTAGAATGCCAGGAGCTACAGTGAAGTGCTAGCCATTTTGAAAAATGATATGGAGTTGAATGCACATACATTACGTGTTGGCGGTTTAATTTATAGCACAAGTGTATAATATGAGAAACGCAAAGAGAAATTATTCATATACCCCTGCAATATCCTATTATTGCTAGTTATATCTTTACATCTGCTAAACATAAGCTTTTATTTTAAAACTAAGGATTATACTTTTCAACAACAACGTAATGTACTAGTGACATCTCACATCACTATACATAGTTTGGTCAACTATAATATTTCGTTGTTTTGATTTTCAATATTTTAATCAGTTGACTATTTTGAAGTTCGACATTTTCATGTCGACATTTACTTATTCGAGTAAATAAATGTTCGATGTGATGATATAGACCCGCCCCTCTACATTACTTAACACTGTTACATTAAAACATATTAACACTTGAATAATTGGTTTTGCAGAGAGGGGCAAGCTTTATACACCACTCCAATGCATGTTTTGGCCCCCAGAACCACCATTAGTATATATACTAATTCCAAGATTGCACCATCTCAGAATAAAGGGAATAAATTATATTTTCTTTATTTTAAGTGAGTGCAGCCTAGAAGTTTTTGTATTTAGAACTGGGGCTGCGGGAGAAAGGTACCAACATTAAGGGTGTACTTAGTGCATTTTCACTGCAGTAACACTTTTGTAAATCTAATTGAGTTTGTTTACTTTGTGTTCGTAAGCTGAGTGGCATGACAGAGAGTTCAGGCAGTGGTAAATCTGAAAGCAGGATTCTAAAGTAGGATTCATATATTTATATGAATGTATATTTATATGAGCGTAATCATAATTACCAAATGCAGTTAAAATAAAAATGATAGCAAACACAAACCCCCAAGGCAAAAGGAAAAAAAAAACAGTATCCTTTTTGCAATCAGTAGCTTAAAAAACAGACCACTAACATGAAGATACACTTTGCATAGTGCTACTATTACGGGAAGATATTTAGTAACCTAATATGCAGGGACTGGAGTAAGGTTATGGATAAAGTTACGGATATCACATGTGAGTGAGGGTGGACAATGAAATTCTATATCTATATCTGCATCCATATCTAGATCTATATCTATATTTAAAATATATAGTATATGTGCAAGTGAGATATATATGCCATGGGATCACTCATAAGAAAGGTTTTTGGAATGCATATTTGGGAATGGAAACCATGATAGCAAGAAAAAAGAAATACTCCTGAATGGAATTTAAACTGTTTTTTGTCACTGATATTTTTTAGACCAGTGGTATAAGACAGGGATGTCCACCGAGTTTTATAATCTTTGCATTAGTTATGAATGTGGTAGTATGTATAAAAATTACAAAAAAAAAAACTGAAAGTTTAAGAATTCCAGTTCTGTTAACATATGCAAATGACAGGGTGTATATCACATAATCGAAATCCCAAAATATCGAACACCATAAGCTCAAACTTGGAATGTCGAAATGTGATATAATCGAAAGCTCAGAACAGCGAAATTTTTCCCAGGGAAAAAATTCGCTGTTCCGAGAAACACACACACAACACAAGCACACCAAAAAAAGTAATCCACACATATACACTTAAAATCCTACTTCTAACCCTACACTAAACCGTACATACACTACTATTTATCCACTTACCTTAACCCGAACCCTAACCCTAAGGTCCGTAACTATCGCACACTCACCTTACCCACTCCCTAACCCTAAGGTCCGTAACTATCGCACACTCACCTTACCCGCTCCCTAACCCTAAGGTCCCTAACTATCACACACTCACCTTACCCGCTCCCTAACCCTAAGGTTCCTAACTATCCCATTCCCACAGTCACCTTAACCCGGTCTGTTTGCACACTTACCTTAACCCGGTCCGTAACCTTCACACCACAGTGGAGAAAATAGCAAAGCGGCAGAAACAGCCCACCAAATGATTTCCCTAGGAAAGAATTCAATTTTCTGCAGCTTCGCTATTTTCAGCATTCGCTGTTTTGGGTTCGATATTATAACATTCAACATTTTACTACTTCAATGTTATAATATAAACCCCAGATGACATTATAATAATTGCAGAAAACAAAATTTGGATAAAAGATAATTTGCACAACTGAGTGTCTATCGGTGATACGGATGGCTTTAAATAAAGAGAAAAGTAGAGGTTTAGGTGATGTAGTAAAGATAGGGGCTACATATTTTACAGTGAATTTAATTTCTGCGTTATGTATAACATTTGAGAAGAAAGATGTAAGTAGAATTCAATGGAAAAAATAGAAGAAATAAAACAAATCTGTCTTTTTGGAGAACAAAATAAATTATCATTCAGAAAAAAAGCTTGTTTGATAAATTCAGTACTGATAGCAAAAATAGCATTTTTAGCAAGTGCATTTATGTTGCCAACAGCATTAGGAAAGGAATTATTGCCGATAATTTTCCATTTATATGGGGTTCTAGATAAAAATCCAGAAAAAAGAGGAGTTCTGTATGCAAATAAATAGGAAGGAAGTTTAAGGTTAATTAACCCAGTGGTATATGCTGCTTCACTAAATTTGTACGTGTTAAAGTGGATAAATGAAAAATATGTGAGATTAGTAGTGAAACTGTATAAATGTATGGATGAGATATTTTCAGGTATGGTAAAAAAGAGAAAAAAAGAGTGTATAAATGAAGAAATAAAATGTTACGAAGGAAAAAATATTTTTGTGGAAAATAAAAATTGATGATCTAGAAAGAGAGTGAAAAGTATGGTATAAGAATGTAATGATAAAAACATTACTATGTATAATCATGGGAAAATCTAACAGATAAAAAATACAGCTATAAAAATAAGAAGCAAATGGTGTAATCAGATTGTAGAATGTCAAGAATTTTTGTGGAGACTGGTAATAGATAAATTGCCAGTAAAAGGAAATATACAATATAAAAAGAAAAGTGATCGGCTATGTTTACATTGTTAAGAAGAAAAAGAAACTAAGGAACATGTTTTTAAAATATAAAAGAGTAAAAAATATATGGGAAAAACTATGTAAAGAAGATTTTTTTGAAGATATAAAAAAATGGATAAAATAAACATGGATATTATTAAATATGGATATTATAAGAACAGAAGTATATAATATGTTAAAAGAATAGATACAAAGTTATTTTAAGTCATATGGGTTATATGGAATGAAAGAATAAATTAAATTATGTTTAATGGTAAATGGATTTTAACAACAATATTAAGTAAAATCAGATGGTGGTTATGGTAAAAGGAGTGGGGGTCTAATAGGAATGGAAATTTAGCATGATTGTAAAGGCAGTTATGAATATGTGTAAATAGATGTATATATCTCTATATTTGTGCATTTGTAAATATTTGTAAATATGTTGTAAATAAGAGTTCTTTTTGTACATAAATAATGGACCCCTACTCTTCTTGGTAGGAGGAAGTTGTGCCATGAGGTGGTTGTAGTATACTTGGTCTGTATGAAGTGTATTCTAATTCTACTTTTGATGAAAAATTTGAAGTGCATTCTGATGCTACTTTTGATGAAAATTATGTTACTGTTACAGTTTGCAGTGTAATGGATTGTCAGAAGGTGTTTTAAAGCAAATGATCAGAGAAGAACCCCATACATCTCAATAGGATTCCTGGAGCCAAATCACAGGAAAAGTTTTCTCTGATGAATGTGAAGGTTTCATTTTATCAGAAATGACGTCTTCTAATATATTTCCCTTGGATTGCATTGGTGTGGTTTCTTCTTCCTCTGAGGAACATTCAAGGGATCATCCTTGTACTACTGTTTCTACTGTTCTGGTTATACCCTATGCTGCAGCTGTGAAAAACTCATCAGAACAGACATCTGATATTATTCAGCACACTTGTAGCTCTTTATCTGTTGTACGTTTATCTTTTAAAACTGATACTGTTTTTAATAGATATGAAGTTTGGGACAATGTTATTTTTCCTCTAAGATGTCCTTTTAAAAGATGTGAGAGCTTTTATTCACATTGGTAAAGAAAAATTTTGTGCCATTATGTTTGAATTGGAAGATGTTGTGACTAGATTTTTTTTCAATGAGTTGAAGAAAAACAACTCTTGTCAACCATGAACTTCTTATATTTTTATAGCTTCCCATAGGACTTATAAAAGTAAATTTATTGTACAATTCCACTTAGCTAGTGTGGAAGAATGTCAACTAAAAGATTTTTTGTATACATTGTAAGCAAGTTTTGGATGTTAAAAAACTGTACAATTGCAGAGGTTTATGGAATGGGGCAGGGGAAGTCCGGGTATTAATGTGTATTCAAAATGATAAAATACTACAAATTCCTAATGTTATTCATACTGATGAACAGTGAGCTTATGTTTCTTATAAGAACTAACCTAAAACTTGTTTTTGTTCTGGTTCTCTTCATCATTTAATTCACCAATGTCCTAAAAGGAATTGTGGACAATGTAGGCAATTTGGACATTCCACTAAAGAATATATGCCCTTTTATAGAAAATGTAAAACTAATGGTCATGTTTGGTTTGATTGTTCATTGTTATCAGATAGATGGAGTACTTTACCCTTAGTAACTGCCCAAAACAGTTTCGGTCTTGATTCTGCGAAAGAAATTCAACCTGACTGTCGCTCTCCTACTTTGGACACAAATAGAAGAGTCTTTGTGGGTTCTGTTCAAGCAGCTTTATTTTATTCAACCACATCACTATAGAGGTTTACTGACTTTAACTTGAGTAACTTATATACAACAACTGCTCTGGCTGCTCTTTCAAAATGGCACTAAAGATTGCATGTGTCTGGAATTTATACGTGCATATACAGTCTTGACATGCTTCTTAAAGATACAGCACACATCACTTGTACTCTGATCTACATCCTCGTTCCTCCCTTTTTGAGAAATAGATCATATAACATTATGAGTCTATTTGGCATGCAGAAATCACAGGTAATCCTTTGTCATGCATCATACAATACTAAGTACACACACACATATATTTTATATATATATATATATATATATATATATATATATATATATATATATATATATATATATACAATCAAGTCCACGTTGCTGCGTATTTCACACTGGGCTTAGATATTTGTCCATATCATGTGACATAAAACTGGGAAATGGATTAAGCAACTGGAACTGTCTCTGCAAAATGTTTGACCTGTGGAATGTTTGGAACAGTTTCTGGATTGGAATCAGAGTTTTGAACACACTCTGGTATGGGAACAGTATCTAATTAGCTCTTAGATTTGGAGTCTACTTCACAGAAACAATGTTGTGATAGTGATGATAATTCTGGTACAGGAAGAAGATGTCTACGGTTCCGCCTATACTCCACACCCTCGGAGTCTACCAGGTAGGATCTTGGCTTGGCACAGAAGCCTGTAATCTGTCCATCTCAATCAAAACCTTTGTTGTCTGGATTCATGCCATCTCGCCTTCCCTCAACAGATGAAGTAATCTGCTCAATCCATCATAACTAGATTTCTGGATATTACGTTTCTTAAATAATTGAGCCTTGATGGTTTTATCATTCTTAGGTTTAGGCCTCAATAACTGGAATTAATGGATAGCGTAGTTCTGGATTGCCTGGAAAGTAGTCTTTGAGCAGGTGAGCCAAGAATACTGTCACAGGGTATGTTTCTGAGATTAAGCAAATTTAAGAACACATCGTTATTGTCATGCTTTGACCTTTCAAGTAATTGCTTTGCACTCTGCACTGCACGTTCAGCTAGACCATTTGACTGAGGATATTCAGGACTACTAGTGACATGTATAAAGCCCCATTCTTTTGCAAATTTCTGAAGCAACTGGCTAGTAAATTTAATACCATTGTCAGAAAGAACTTTGTGTGGACTACCATGAACTGATGTTTCAACTTAGCAATAACAGCAGTGGATGTTAGGTTAGGTAGTAGATCGATCTCAAATCAATTCAAAAAAGAGTCTATCAAAACAAATAGTATTGATTGTTCCACTCGAAGATATCAGTGGCTACTGTTGACCAAAGTAGTTTAGGAACTGGACTTAGCTGAAGTGGTTCTCTTTGCAAATGTGGTTTAGTACGATTGCATACTGAACAAGAAGAAAGTACTTTATCAATGTCTTTTGGTAATGAAGGCCAAAACACCAATTCTCTCACTCTTCTCTTAGTGGATGCAGATCTTGGGTGACCACAATGCAAAATCTGGATATATTCATGTTGTAAGGAAGCAGGAACAACAATTTTAGGACCTTTGGAGCTAATGCCATCTTCCATCAACAATTCTTCTCTATAAGGAAAATAGGTTTGCTCTTCATGTGGTACACTAGATTGATTTGATGGCCATCCAACATTAATGTAGTGATTGAGCTTTTGTAAAAATTGGAGCAATCTGAGTGTGATCTCTTAACTCATCAAGTCTAGTGGTACAAAAATTATGCACTGCCATCACATCAAAAGTCAAAGTTATCTACCTCAAGCCATTCTATCATATTTCTGGGCAATCTGGATAAGGTATCAGTCAGATAAAGCAACTTGCCTTTCATATAGACCATTTTGAAATTGTACTTTTGCATCATTCTTTGTAATCTTGCTGGAGCAGAATGCATAGGCTTCTTTAGAATAGTAACTAGAGGTCGGTGGTCAGTTTCAATCTGAATAGCTCGACCATAAATATAATCATGAAACTCAGAACATGCAAATACTATTGCCAAAAGCTCCTTCTCAATTTGAGCATACTGCATTTCAGTTTGGGTAAGTGTTTTAGATACATAGGCTACTGCTCTGCCCTCTTGAAGTATAACTGCACCAAGACAAAATTTTGAAGCATCACAGGAAAGAGTAACCGGTTTGTTCACATCATAGTATCTTAATGCAGCTGGGGAGGCAATTTTCTCCTTAAGGTCTTCAAATGCCTTTTGGTGCTGTTCCAACCATGACCATGCAACATTTTTGCATGTCAGCGCTCTTAAAGGTGCTGTCAACTCACTGAAGTCTGGTATAAACTTACCTAAATAGTCGACCATGCCTAGGAAATGTTGTACAGCTTGTACATTCTCAGGTGCTGACATCTCAAAAATAACTGCTTGCTGGGTTGGGTCTGTTCTCAGGCCTGTACTTGTAAACAAATGACCTATATATGTAACTTCTGGAAGTTTGAATTTGCACTTCAGAGGATTGAGCTTCAAGTTTACTTCAAGTGTTCTGTCTAGAACTTTCTTGAGGTTTCTGTCATGCTCTGCTTCACCATCCAAGCAATAAATCATCTACTATTATGGCACAAGGATAACCCGAAAAAATTTGCTCCATTGCACACTGAAATACTTCACTTGCAGAATTTATTCCAAATGGCATCCTTAGGAATCTGTATCTGCCAAACGGAGTACCAAAAGTGGTTAGAAATGAGGATTTGCAATCAAGCATCACTTGCCAAAATGAGCTCTTTGCATCCAAGACAGAGAAAACAGTGGCATTTGGTATTAAGGCTGCAACTTCTTCAGTTGTGTGCATTGGATGATATGGTCTCTTCAATGCTTTGTTCAAATCTCTTGGGTCAATACATATTCTGATTTCATCTGAGCCTTTTTTGTGAACTGCTACCATGGATGACACCCATTCAGTTGGTTCTGTGACTGGAAAAATCACACCTTGCTGCACCATTTTATCCAAATGAGCCTTAACTTTATCCTGCATAGCAATTGGAACTCTTCTCACTGGTCTGACTAGTGGAGAGACCTCTGGGTCTAACTTCATGGAATATACAACTGGATGTTTGCCTAACTTGTCATCAAAAACATCAGCATATTCTGAGAAAATGGCTCCAGAAAAATTAAAAGAAAGCAGATTCATTATCAAACTATCTTTGAGACCCAATAAAGATTGCACTGGTCTTCGGACTACATAGAATAACAAGTTGCAATAGCTCTCAGCCAAATAACATGGAAGCATCACTGAGCCTTCAGTTTGAATTTCTTCACCTCGTTAAGCAACAAGTCTCGCACTACTGGCCACATTGAGTTGTTCGTTAGTTCTCACTTTAGCAAATGTGTCTGCTGATATAACACTACACTTTGAACTAGTGTCTACTTTAAGCTCTGTGGCTTTTCCATTAATTCGGACAGTACAAAACACTTTGCTTCTTGCTAATAAATTCACTGCATCAGCTCTTTCAACAAGCACTGATACACCATCTACATGGAAAGCTGACTGATTCAGCTCTACTTGATCAATTTGCTTTTTTGTGTAACCTTTTGTTACAGCTGCGTGAGGCTTACTTGATTTGCAAAACTTTTGGAAATGGTTCCATTTTTTTACACTTGTGACATTGCTGACCAAATGTTAAGCACTTCTCTCTTTTAGACTCATGATTTGCACCACATTTGCGACAGTTAACAATAAAGCTGGACTTGGGTTTTGCTGATTCATGCTTGTACTGCACTGAGCTTGCTCCCGTCTTAGAACTTGCTGGAAAGCTACAAGGTTTCCCTGGTGAACCAGCAGGGGTTGTGGGTGCCATGTGCTTGGGCCTGCTTCTGTTTGCCATGTGTTACATGCTATCTACATTTGCTCTGGAGCTTGCTAAAACCATGTTCTTGTCACTTGCAAACATACTTGCGTGTTTTTCTGTCACCTCATGGATTTGACAAATCTTTATGCTTTTGCTCAACTTTAAATCCCTGTCACAAAGCAAAATCTTTCTCACAGCAGCATTATTAATACTACACAGAAGCCTGCCCTTTATCAACTCATCTTTTAAGTCACCAAACTGACACATTTTAGCTTTGTTTCCTAAATCAGTTATACAAGCTGCAAAAGTTTCCCCTGGCTTCTGATCTCTTGTGTAAAACAAATGCCTCAGTAATGTAATATTTGTCTGGGGGTTACACATTTCTCTGAACTTGCACTTCAAACACTCTAGGTCTCCCTTGACTCAGCCTGTACAACAATATGACAGTTTTCACCTTCTCCTTCATATACTGCTGGTGCATACACAAATGAACCCTCTCTTTCTATGGCCTCTGACCCAGATAGGTTTAACAAAATGAATGCCCTAGTGTACACATCTCTATCTGCATAAGCTGCTTGCTTAAAAATATTGTACTCTTGCACAAAAATTCTCCAATTTTCTGCAATATTCTGAAAATACAAGAGGTAGGGGCTTCTGAAATCCATCTGCCATATTAACACATACCAATGAAGGATTTTGCAAATAAGTGCAAACATACACACATGCACATATGCCAGAAATTTATGCCAGTATTTGTAACCTTGTCCAATGTCTTTGTGCTTCTGAAATTATACCTTTTTGGGCTTTTCGAAATTATGCTAATTGATAAACTCATAGTACCTTTGAATAATTGGACTTTGCAAAATAAGACTCTCGGGCACGTAATACTCTTGAAATATCGTTTTGCATTGCTAAAGTCATTCATCAACATTTTAAAAAGCATTTCAAATAAATGCATGATGCGAATGAACTGGAAATTTCTTGCCGAAACTCAATAACATTTCGAAGTAATTGCACTTTGCGAATAACTGTACACAACACACTAAAATTTCCCCAAAATGGTGGTACCTTGCTAGGCAAATCTTTACAGTGCAAGAAACACTCTTTAATGGTGGCACTTTGTGAATATACACACCGAGCACAAGAAACTTTTTGAAATGGCTATACTTTAACTGTATTTCACAAAATAGTTGTACTTTGCACTCAATAAACTCTTCAAAATACATGCAAAGTAATAAACACATACTGTAAGCACTTTTACATACTTTGAGATACTTTCAATAAATTTAGTTATGCCCTGGATATAATACGAAGCCATAGTTTTGCCAAAACACAGCACTTTGCCAAAACACATGCAGTCACCTCGCTTTATTTTTAATTATTGCCAAAACACATGCAGTTACCTTACTTTATTTTTGATTAATCTGCCCTTTTTGGCCTTATTATATTCGTTTTGTTTGTTTAAGCCTTTTTCATACTCATTGTACGCTTCTTGTGCTCGTTTTACTCTAAACATGCCAGTTTTTTGCCTTAAACACACTCATTTTGCTTTAAACATGCTTATTTTGCTTTAAACATGCTGTTTTGCTTTACTGTTAACCGTTTCATCAAACACCTTTATTTTAAACATTTTCTTTAGTTAACAAACTTTTCGTGCCTTCCGCTTGCTTAATAATGTGGTTTGTGCCCTTGTAATGCCCCGTTTTTGTCTTTTCTATCAAATAACCAATTCATGCTACTTCTCATTACCTTTGATGCTTTTCTGGCTCCTTTCATGCTCGTTTCTCTTACTTTTACCTTCACTGTCGTCTCTACATCTCATGGCTCCGCATATTTTTCTCTACCATCCCAGTTCTGATAACATGTTACTCTCCTACTTTGGACACAATAGAAGAGTCTTTGTGGGTTCTGTTCAAGCAGCTTTATTTTATACAAACACATCACTATAGCAGTTTACGGACTTTAACTTGAGTAACTTATACACAAACTAACAAATGAGATCATGTTTGCTCCTTCTCTAGCTGCTCTTTCAAACTGGCACTAGGGAATGGACATACAGTCTTGACATGCTTCTTAAAGATACAGCACTCATCACTTGCACTCTGAGCTACACTGATGTTTCTATTATTATACAGAATATCATTGTTCCATATAGTGATAGTGAAAATGACATTAAACAAGGATTAGATTCCTTATAAGAAGAAGGTGGTAAAGAAAATGATATTGATGATCTGGATATTGAAAATAATAATGAAAAAAAAATAGATACGTCTACTGGAAAAATAGTACATAAAACAAAAAAATAAAACAAGGAGTTAAAAAACTGTGAAGAAAGGCAAAGGATAGTTTGACTATTGGTTGCCTTGATGTAAACAGAATTTTAAATGTCAGATGAATAATTTACTTGCTTCTTATTTGGTACATGTTGATTTAACAGACCATAAAGCCTTAATGTTTGACTTTACGAAAAATATTACATATATTACTGAAGGAAAAGGTATTAAAATGTAATGTTTGGGTAATAAATACTGCTGAATGGGTTGTTTTATTGAACGATTTATGGCAACATTCTCTTTTTTTGATGCCCTTTAGTAAAACTTGGTCAGATTGGTGGTTTCACTATAAATTAAAACAAAAAAAAATGTTTTATTCTCTAGAAAGAGCTTTGTTACAGTGTAAAAAACATATATGAAAAGACCTGTGATACTATATTACTGGCTACATCAAATAAATATACCGATATTCCTAACTTAATTGAAAGAATATGTGCTTTATTATATAAGGAAAAAAATGGTATTTATGGATGATTGATAGATCTAGATCATTTATTGTATACTAAAGTGAAAAAGGAAAATGATTGTATTGTAACATTAAAAACTATAAATGGTGATATTATTACTACACAATCAGAAATTATGCAAGTTGTAAAGGATTATCTTAAACTGCAATTCTTATCTTGTAAATATTTTTCCAGTACTTGGCACGTTAAACCTGTATCTGAACAAAATATAGAACATGTATTAACTACCTATATCTCTATTAGAATAAAATCATATTCTCAAAACATTAGATGTCTCCTGGCATTGTTTGAATTGCTTATGAATTTTATATTAATATGACCATTCCAAAAAACATATTTTTAAATAATTTAAATTAATGGCTATTACTTGGATATGATAATACTTCCTTCTGTGATAATGTGTTATGATTTATTTATAAAAAGAAAGGAGATATACAGATCTTAAAAACTGGCAATTGATTACATTAACAAATACTGATTATAAAGTATTTTGTAAGGTTTTACAAATTAGAATAACTATAGTCTTTGTTCATGTATTAAAAAGAGGTATATTTGCTGTTAGAGGTAAACCTATCAAAGATCTTTTGTTACTACTTAGAGAAATAATAGATACTATTATTATGAGAAATGCAGTTGTTCTCTTTTCCTGTGACTTAGAAAAGGTATATGATTCTATTTCATATTCAATGTTATGGGAAATCTTAGAATGCTATGATATTTCAAATGACATCATACTTCTCTTAAATGATCAGCATCATCATCAACCCTCCTTTTTCTCATTTTCTACATGGGGTCGGGGTGTTGTGTTAACTGCCGCCATCTCTCTCAATTCAGTGGCACACTCCCGCCTTCTTTTTAACTTATGTCTGACTGTCTCTGATGTCCTCTTACAAAATCCATCTATCTCTTTGCTGGATGCAAAACACAAAAATGCCAAGCAGGAATAGAAGGATGAACCATTCCACAGTAAATAAATGCACCTATTCAGGCCAAATTCAATAAAACCAATACTGGAGTTTATTGAAGAGAATAAAATAAATAAGCGCTTTCGTCCTGACTACTTCAGAACTTCATCAGATGATAAATTTAATCACACAATTACTATATATAGTGCAGGAAAACTAGGTAAAAAAAAAATCATTAAATAATTAATACATTTTTAAAACTGACACACCCCCTTAAAGGAAAAGACATGTGAAAGACTGTATTATATAGGTAACATATAAAATCTGTATAAGATCGAATAAATAGATGGTAAAAAACTCTCATTGTAGTATAAAAACATAGATAAAATGGTGTTTAAAATTACATAAATAATGAATAAATAATTATTTAAAACAGTGTTATCTTTCTAGGGCTTTCAATTTTAAAAGGGAGCTGATAGAAATGTGTTCATTTAAGCCTGGCCAACTAGATGCATTAAGATGCAGTTGCCAGTAAAACTCGTTCTTTTCTAGTAAAAGAGACCAGGCTCTACCTTGAGGTTCTGTTTTAATATTTCAATGATAGTAAAATGAAAAGAATGACCAGTATTTTCCATTATGTGCTTGCTAAGTGCATTTGTATCTTTTTTTTTATTTTTTGCCATACAAATGCTCATAGATACGATTTTTAATAATGTTTTAATTGTTTAATGATTTTTTTACCCAGTTTTTCTGTACTATATATAGTGATTGTGTGATTAAATTTATTATCTGATGAAGTTCTGAAGTGGTCAAGATGAAAGCACTTATCATTTGTTTTATTCTCTTCAATATACTCCAGTATATACCTCATGTATACTGTACTGTTTGTAAACATGTTTATGGTGTATGTAATACTTAGTGGTATTTTTTCTCCCTGGGCCTCTACTGAAAAAGAGCACAAGCTCAGTCAGACATTGCTAGTCAACAAATGTCAGATAAATAAATAAATAAATTTCCCCCATTGCTGCCATTACCACTTATCTTATGTGTTTCATCCAATGTGCCTTCAGTTTTGGATTCCATTCCTCTACCCTTTGTTGAATTTCTTGCTCAAAGTCTGTCTGTAATGCCGCATCATCTGCATACAGCAACTTTGTTGATCTGCCCATCTGATCTGTTTGCTAATATAGTCCATCACCAGTGTGAATAGCAGTGGGCTCAGAGCTGAACCCTAATGCATACCCACTTCCATTGGGAACCCCTCTGTGAAGCCAAACACTGTTTGTACCTGCATCATTGGCTCATTGTACATAGCCTGCACTAATTCTACCAATGTTTCTGTGACTTCCAACTATCACAGGACTGCTCAAATCAACTTTCTTGGGACCTTGTCATATGCTTTCTCCAAGTCTAGGAATGCCTAGTTGGCCTCTTTCCTCATCTCTAGATTATTCACTACTATCTGTCTTACTGCAAATGTTGAGTCAGTTGTACTACATCCTGATCTGAATCCAAACTGCTCATCTCCCTTCTTATCTTACTTTTTATTACCCTGCATATCCTTTTAACAATCACCTTCTCCAGAACTTTCATCCAAAGTGACAGGAGTTTGATGACTCAATGCTGTCCACAGTTCTGGATGCCCCTTTGTTTCTGTACAGTGGCACAAGTATACTTATTCTCCAGTTATCTGGAGTACTCCTTTATCTCCACACTGCTGTGAGCACCCTCAGGAGCCATTTCTCCCCCATCTCACCCAGCATCTTTATCATATCTGCTGTGACATCATCCGAACCTGCTGCATTACCTGACTTCATTTTCCTTAGTGCTGTTCTTGCTTTGTCTTTGGTGGGCTCCTCTTCTTTAATCATTGTAGGCTGTGCCAGGGGCAGTTCAGCTTCTGTGGGGGGGGGGGGTCATTCAAACGCTGCTGGAAGTACTCTTTTTATCTGCCTTTGATGTCCTGTGGACTGGTGAGCAGGTTGTTGATGGAATACCTTATAGAGAGTGTCTGAACATCTTCTTTTTGTCTTTGTCTGCAACCTGATATAGTTTATTTGTGCCATCTACTGAGTCACTTTCCGGAAGCTGGTAGAGTGCCTCTGATGCCTTGTTCTTTGCTATTGCAACATATTTCTTAATCTCCTTGTTAGCCAACTAGTATTCCTTGCTAGCCTGCTCTTTCTTTTCTACCTTTCATTTTTCCTGTACTCCTGCTTTCATTTGATGAATTTCTAGACTTCTGCATTCCACCACCAGCTTTCCTTTGTACCTTATTGCCATGCCTGGCTTGGCTACATATCTGTTCTGTAGTCCTAACACTTGCTGTTTAGAGGCACTGCCATTCTTCTTCTTCAGCTGCACTTATTTCCTCTTCTTCTTGAGGTGCTAGAGCCCTGGGTCAATTCCTTGAACTGTTGTGCTTTCTCTCCAGTCATCTTCCAGGTCTTCAGCCTGGTCTCTGTTGACATTACAGCCTTCTTTGACCACTGCTTGAAGCTGATTTTGGCAACCAGTGGTTTGTTCTGTGGGTCAACTGTTTCACTGGGGATGACTTTGCAATCACTGATTCTATCCCAGTACCCTTCCTTACTGGGAGAAAGTCTGCCCAAGTTGTATGTTGACCACTCTTGTATGTGGTCCTGTGACTGTATCTCTTTCTGAACCGTGTGTTGGCTACTACCAAGCCATTTGCCAGACAGAAGTCTAGAATGGCCTCTTCATCTTTATTCCTGTTGCCCCATCCATGTGGACCTAGGCAGTCCTCATATCCTCTTCTGTCTGTCCAAATATGTGCATTTGAGTCACCCATTATCAACACCAATTCATTTTTGTCCCACTTTATTTAGTAGGTCATGCAACTGCTGTCTGAATGCACTCTTCTCTTCATAATCACAATCCTGCTGTGGTATGCAGGCTGAGATTATGAATACTGTCCTGTCATTAGGATGGAGTCTGATTGCCATGAGTCTGTGACTAATTCTGATGACATCCCTCACTGCCTTCTGAAGCCTCTCTCACTTTCTCTCTCTCTCGCTCTCTCTCTCTCTCAACCACAATTCCCACACCATTTCTAACCTGTCCTCCTCCTGGGTAGTAGACCTTAGATCCCAAGCCAATTAGCTTTTTCTGCACTCTCCTTCCAGCTTGTCTGTTGGTTACATAGGATGTCCAGATAACGCTATACCATTATGTCATCCACTTCCAAACTCCATCAAGTGAGCGAACCTACATTGACTGTAGCCATTCTTAGTTTCTGTTTGTCAGGTTGATTGGTTTTATTTCCAGCTTTCATTCAATGGGGCTAACCCAGGTAACCCAGGCTGGGCAACTGGACACCAGCCAGTAGTAGTTATTGACTAAGGGCTGCTGGGCTTTATGGCAGGCATTCACTGGTCAATAGGGGCACACACATCCCTCCCACTTTTAGCATGGGTCCCTTGCATAGGTTGGAGTAGACCGGGTCCTCAACCCACTTACCACTGGCAAATACCCATCCAATTTGGTGATATTAGCTAACACGATCAAATCACTTAGAGCTATATTTTACACTGGTGAGTGGCTAGCCCTGCCACGGTGTGCAGTCTGTGATCTGTGTTCTCCTATCTTGAAGATGCTGTCCACCACAGTAAATGCCCAAAATGGTTGGTCTCCACAACTTTTCCCCCAGTACGGCACCATGTAGAGTCTGTGCGGCTGTTATAACTCTGTTCATTTGAGAGTTTGAGATGGAAACACTCAGCATGTTTTTCTAAGGTGTGAGGAACCCCATAGAGACACAGGGAGACACTCCACACAGACACTGCCCAGAGGATAGGATCCAACCTTAAAAGATATATATATATATAAATGGGTTAGACCTCTAGTTATAGTTATAGATAGAGCTATTAATGTTGATAGAGGTGTAAACCAAGCCCATTGAGTAGTATTCTTTTTTTAATATTCTTATGAATGCTGTTATTAAAGAATGTTACTTTTCTTGTCCTTTTTTAACTTGGAACATTTTTTCCAAATATTTCTATGCCTTTGATATTATTGTATGCAGATGATCTTATTTTAAGACTGAAAATGATATATTTTTATGTAACTTTTTTTAACGTGTATGATATTATTTACACTTCGTTGGACTACATATAAATATTTATTTTAATTATTTTTATTTTACATTTGTTTACTGGGAAAGTCTGACTTTTTCAGTGGAAGCCCGGGGAGAAAAGTTCCAATTGAAAATGAAATGATTACAGTTAAATATACATTCTAGTCTTAGTTTAAAGACACATAAGGTAGATAATCAGTAATAAGCTTCACTTGAACACAAATAAGGATTTACAGTTAAAATGCACATATAGACTTAGGTTATGGTTATATCTAGTAGATAATCAGGTACATTCAGTTTATGGTAGGATAGTATATACACATACAGGTTGCTCAGCAGAATACATGTGGATGAGAGTACATTTGGTAAGTATTAAAACTTTCTTATATTAGAGAAGAAAGAAATCAAGTCATAAATCATGTTAATTCAGTCAAGGTATAAGATATAAAAGAGGAATAATCATATTAATTCAGAGAAGGTTTTGTGGTATAACTGGAACTAAGAGGTACAGTCTGAGATGGAAGTAAGAATACTAGTAGAGTTATTGAAAGTTAAGTATGGGGATAATATATTTAGGTTAAATCTTAACCGGGATTGGTACAGGAACAGAGCCAACTAATACCTAGGTAAGTTTTTAGGTTATTTTTAAAATGTACTAAGGAAGAATTGGATGTTATATGGGTGGGCAGTGTATTCCATATTTTTTATATGAAGTTGGAGAAGAGGGATTCACCCGCTGTATTTTTTGGCTTTAGTTACCTCTAGAAGGAATTTATTACTGCATTGGAGAGTTCTATTATTGGAGTATGGGTGCAGCAGATTCTGTAGTGCGGGAGTTTTTGCTGGCTGATGTAGTATTGTATGGGCTACAGTGAGTTGATTATATAGTAGGAGGTGAGGGAATTCCATCCAGTTGAGTTGATACAGCACTATACTGTGATGTGACCTATAAGGAGAGTCAATGACAAATCTGGCTATTTTGTTATAACATGGGTCAAGTTTGTCTAATTCAGTCTTTCTAAGATTAATGAGAATTGAAGAAGTATAAATGTGTGCTGGGAGGACATGTGTGTGTGCAGTGATAGACTTAGTGTTGTTAGTGAGAAGCTGCTTGTTTCTTATATAGAGTTCCCAGCTTTTTATGTACTTTCTTTATGGTCTGGGAGATATAAATATCAAATTTGAGATTACTGTCAACCTGTACGCCTAATAGTTTGGTGTGGGTTACAGAGAGATAGTGTTTTTTTTTCACAGACATGATATTAAATGAGGGGTTAGTTGCAGCAGATTGTGTAGGCTGGAAGAGCAAAACTTTAGTTTTGTTTGAATTTAGAATAAGTTGAAATTTGGTGAGCCACGATTCACCGGAAAGAAAGGAGTTTTGAGTTAGTGTGTCTAGTTGTTGTAATGAGGAGGCACATATTACAGTAGAGTCATCTGTGTATGGTATTTCAGAAGCTTGTGGAGCAGAAGAATGGAGATTGTTAGTGAAAAGAGAGAACAGTAGGGGTCACAGGATGGAACCTTGGGGAACTCCTAGGGTGACTGGAAGAAGAGGGGAGAGATCCTACTGCCATTAGACTCCTTGTTGCCAACCTTCTAAATAGCTTTGGAACCAAGCAATGGAGGATTTACTGAGATTTAGATCAGAAAGAACATTAATAAGTTTACTCTGTGAGACCATATTAAATGCCTTAGAAAGATCTAGGAAGATAACAGATACAACATTTTCATATATAACTAAATGCAAAGGTTTAGGAACATTAACTAGAAACTGTGATATTACTTTTTCAAATTTTAGGTATTCCCTTTGGCAGCAAGTTATACACAATTTTGGGATAATTTCCTTTCTAAAATAAGTACATCCTTAGACAAATGGAAATGTATTCACTTACCTTTATTAAAAAAAAGTTTAGGTTTTAAATAACTTTATATTAGGGAAATTGGATTATTTTGGTCAATTATTTCCATTTCCAAAGTAAAAGGAAACAAGTTCTTCTTGACTTTTATTTTTGTTCTCTTTGTGGAAGTAGACTGAACCCTGTAAAACCCTATAAAACGTAATGTCATTTATTGCTCCAGACATACTGGTGGTTTTGGGCTAATTAATCCAATTATGGTTTTATCATTTGTTTGGATTCTTTTGAAATTAAAAAATAGTCAACATGATCTATTAGGTTACATTTTACGGCAGAAATACATCATGTATTGGGAAGGTATCATTCAATTTAAATGTAAAGATGTGCCACCTTTTTGCTAGTGCCACGGCATAATTTGCCTGCTTCTATCTGGCATGACCATCTCCTGCTGGTAGCTCCTCCTCTGACTCCTCATCCATCTCAGTTACTGCTGCCTGTGGTGCGGGGAACTGTAGTCCCAGAAAGAGGATACCCTGCTGTAACTGATTCCTGAGTATCATATTATGTAAAATTGGACACACAGTCAATAGTTTTGCACATGTGGTAAGGTCATACTGTAGGGCACTACTGGATGCATCTAGACAGCAAACGCATGACTTCAGCAGCCCAAACACATGCTCTATAGTATTTCTTGAGATAGTACAAGGCTATACCCCTCATCAGTTCAGAAGTATGGATTTATGATGAATGTCATAAACTTGAGTTATAGGACATATGCAACATCACCTATAAGAAGGCCCTGTGAGAAGTCACCCCTTGCAAACCATTGCTAAAAGTCATAAGTGTGCCATATGAGTCATGAAACCTGGGTGCCTGACATATTGTAGAGGATACCCTGTGCATTACAGACAATGTCACAGTTGATGGAGTGATACCCTTTTTGGTTCACATCCCTCCTTCCCAGTTAACCAGACGAGGCCTTTATCTCACTGTGGGTACAGTTTATGGCCCCCAGGATCTCAGGGAAGTGGACTATATCATAGAACTCCTGCATGATGTTTGCTCTCTCCAGTGAGTTATGTGGAAACTTAATATTCTCTCTACATGATGCACCATGGCATTGTGAAACTAACTGAATATTCTCAGTGCAGATGCCTGGGATACCCCAACTGTGCTTGGTCACTGAAAGATCTATGTAGCTAATATACATAAGACCACACATACCTTAGTGCCCACTGGGATAGGCACTCTACAACTCGCATGAGAAGTACTAAAAGAAGTTGGGGACAGTTTTATCTTGAAATACAGGTAACCCTCCAGTCCTTTTCCTTATACAACCCATTCTGAAAATATGAAGTGCACATGTAAAAAAAAAAAAATATATATATATATATATATATATATATATATGAGACAAACGTAACTGGTTGTGATGTTCTGTCAGCATTTTATATTAGCAATTCAAGTTGTTTTGGGAAATAATAATGCCTTATGACTTAGACGTACATCACTTTGTAGAAATTTGTGTGTCGGTAGCCAATGGAGTGAATATACATTACGTTTGCTTATTTCCCTCAAAAATCTGAAAAAGAAGGGAAAAAAGTTTTATTGCTAATAATAGATGAAAAGTAGAATGGGAAGTTAATGCCTGATTTCAAGCTAAACCATCACTTTCTCTGAAAAAAAAAAAATTTTATATATATATATATATATATATAGATCTAGGAATTTTGATCGAAAGATCAAAAGTCTGAATCCATTACCACCGAACACACTTTATCGAAAGTGCTTTTATCGAAAAAGCGCTTTCGTTAAAGTGTGTTAAACAAAAAAAAACAATAAATTAATGTTTTTGCAGGGGGGTAAGCCCCCCTGCACTCCCCATGTGGGGGGCTGTGCCCCCCACACACCCCCACTTTAATCTTCTTCCTCCGAGATTGCACTACAGTGGGGAAAAGGGAATTTTCCCTTATCTGCATCATAGTACTACCTCCGCAACAGGCATACTTACGCGAAAGTGCTTCTTCTGTGAAAAGCACTTTCGCGTAAGTATACCCATCCGTAATGGATTCGGACTTTTGATCTTTCAATCAAAAGTCCTAGATCCATATATATATATATATATACATATATATATATATATATATATATATATATATATATTTATTTACAGGTCAATTATTTGAATGGCATTTTCATTTAATGAGAATCAGGGATTGTTTTGGTCTATTCCCACTTTGTTGAACATGAGCTGGGAGAATGTATGATGTATGTGATGTGTTTGTGAAAGTGTTTTTGGTGTCAGTGTGTGTGTGTGTGTGTGTGTGTGTGTGTGTGTGTGTGTGTGTGTATATATATATATATATATATATATATATATATATATATACATTCATATATATATATATATATATATATATATTTATACATTCATATATATATATATATATATATATATATATATATATATATATATATGTATACACATGTATGTGTCTGTGTGATACAGATATCTCAATGCTGCTGCATGTAGGTAGCATATCATATTTCCACATAACTCACAGTAGAAAGCAAACATCATGAAGCAATTGTATGACATATCTGTGTTTGAATTTTAGTGTGCCAGTAAGTGAGTGCACATAGGAACTTTTGCCGTGAGACAGCAGGAGAGTGGGGTAGATGAAAGAGTCCCTCTTCCTCACTCTAGTTTTATCTCAGAGTTAGTATATATAAAGTCTCCGGGTGTAGGGGTGCAGGGAAAGCTGGTCTACTGTACAACATGTTTTTGTGTTTGTTTTTAGCTTGCGTTTGGTATTTTGTGTAGTCTGTTTTTTTTTTTTTTGTCATCTGGTTTGGGGAAATTTCATTTGGTAACTGATGAGATAGATAGATAGATAGATAGATAGATAGATAGATAGATAGATAGATAGATAGACAGACAGACAGACAGATAGATAGATAGATGGATGGGTGGATTTTTGAGTTAAATGAAAGCAAGCTGATATTAATTCCTGTATGTGTGTAATGTACAAGCAGTGGCTGATAGAAAAACAAGACAGTAAAAGAATGTGAAAAATGCACATATATCCAGAGATATGTTTGCTTTAGGTACAGGATATTATTATTAAGACTTTTCTAATAATGATACCAATATCCCACAAAAGGTGTGACCTACATTATGGAGAAACAAGTAATTACTGTAGTGTTTGCAAGAAGTTTTGAAATATATGAAATATTTTCCATCCTTTCTTTAAGAAGAAAACATGGAATGTGATACCATCATGTGTGGGAGGACTACACAAATGGGGAATGTTATTAAAAACAATGAGAGCAAAATGTGTGTGGTAACATCGGCAGCAAATGATAGAAGTGATTGAGATTGTAGTAGTTAGTTTTTTTAAGCTGAAGTTGTTGCTGTCATCGTGCATTTCCAGAGTTTCTTGCAATGTCATCAGTGTGCAGGGACCACTTCATGAGGCAGACTGCCACCCTGTTGGAAACTCGGCTGAGGAGGTGAGGAGGTCTTGGAGTGTTTACCTTTTTACTACATATGTCCATACGTTCATGTTGTGGTAATTTAGAATAGCAGGGAGGGCAGCACAGCAAGCAGCAGTGAGCAGCAAGTGAAGGAGCTGTTACACTTATTCTGATTTCTGCCAGCTAAGCCCAAGAAGAAGCAAGTACTTTTGCTTTCTGCAGTGCAGTGCAGCAGCAGTGCAGTCTGGTCCACCTACTCTCAGGAATCCCACACCCAGGCCAGGCCAGGATGAGCAAATTTACTTTCTCAAGTGGCTCGACTTCCTCCAGCTGCAGGTAAATAAAAGAGAATAAAAAAAGAAAAAAAAAAAAAACAAGTATGTAATGTATGCCGACAAACATTTGAAGTTGGAGTTTGTATTCCTGTCAGGTAAATGAAAACTTGTGATACAAACCTGCAGAAAGAAACCCATCAATGCACTAATTAAAGATATCCAGTGTACTCCTTACATTGTTACACTTTTCCCGGAGTGTAGGTAGTAATATCTGTTAGCAGGGAGCATGAGGTGATCAACTGGTATGGTTGTTTTAAATTGTCTACATGAGTGTTTAAGGAGTGGTGGACTGGAGATAGTTGCATCATACTGAAAGACCATCAGGGATACAGAAATAGTATAACTTGTGAAAGAAGTACCTGTTCCACTGGATTCATCAGAATTTAAGATGCTGTCATCAGAGACCCTTTCCCCATGTTGCCTCAGTGCTGCTCAGACAGCAAACAGCAACCTTTCTTTGTTCTCATTTGTGGATAGACATTTTTTCTCAGAATATCTAAACTTCTGAGTAACAGTTTTTTTGACGTATATTTGAGGTGGTGCTCTCCCCTTAACCAGAGCAGTCCTTTTTTTTGGGGGGGGGGGTGAGAATGCTGTATACATACCTCTCAACCTCTTAGCACATGAAATCTGGGCAAAGTTAAAATAATGGGGGGAGAGCAAAGCCCCAAAAAACAGGGACAGATTTTAAATATTGCTGACAGTTCTTAGAATAACAGGTTTTCATTACCATGCATTTTCTGAAGGACATGAAGTCTAAAATGCAAATGTCTGTCATTATTTAGTGATTTTAATCCTCAATGATTTTCCAGAAAACCAAACATTTTATAAGGAACAGATCAAAATATGAGACAAAAATCTGGAAATTCTTTGAAAATCTGGACAGGTGAGAGGTATGAGTCTGTATATACTTTTAATCCATTATCATGACTGTTTCTGTTTCATTTTGTAACTCCCTTTCAGTGGTGTGCCTATTCTCAAAAACCTTTAGTAAATTGAATATGACACCTAAAATGATCCAAAATACAATCAGCTGCATTCATGATGTTGTAAAGCAAGGCTCCAAGCAGTATGATAATGAATAGACTCGTACAGCTATCACAGTCATAAAAGGTGCACTGAACACTTTTTGAATAGATTGAAAGGGATCTTTTTATGATTTTTTTCTGAAGTTAGTGACTCATTTACAGAAAAAGAATGCTAATGATAGACATTTCTGAGATCTAGAACTTCTTCTTCTGGCTTTTCCTGGTTATGGGTTGCCACAGTAGATCACCTGTTCGCTCATGATTGGTAGTGGAGTTTTATGATGTCGAGTTGCCAGCCCGGCGCCCAGCCTTCCACAAAAGGCACACACACACATGCACTCACACCTAGGGCCAATTTAGAATATCCAATCCACTACCGCATGTCTTTGGGATGTGGGAGTAAACCGGAGCACCCAGAGGAAACCCACGTGACCACAGGGGGGACATGCAGACTCCACACAGAAGGCACCCTAGCTGAGGATCGAACCGGAGAACCTTTTGCTGTGAGGCAGCAATGCTAACTGCTGCACCACCACAGCTGCCCTTCTGAGATCTAGAACAATAAATTTAAAATGCTGTACAACACTATACCTTGTAAATAGAGTGGTAAGTCTGTTTATTCTGCCTGGTCATACAATAAGATGACTTAGGGAGTGTAGCCAGACATTTTCATTTTATGAATTCAGCCTTATACTGTTCCCACAGCAAATAATCATTAAAATGTATGCACATCACTACCAGTATTACCCCACATTCTCTGGAAAACTGCATCTCATCTTCACTTGTTACTCCCTGCAATAGTAAAAAGGGTGGCTTTCAGATGAGCAGTCCTATCTGTAAGGCAAGTGATATATAGGTACAGATGCCTATGTTGTAGACATTAGTTTTGACAGTTACCTTTTGGCATGTATGAGCCATAATGTCTCACACAAAAGTTTACATAAACATACTAAGTTGGAGTATCTTCTCTCCAAGATGACTACTGATTTAAACTTCCATTTTGTGTGTGTAGTAAATTTATCATAAAGCATGATGAGGGGCAATGGGCTTTGTGGATTTATTTGAGACAACTGATTGTGTATTGTACTATTACTCTGTTCCCTAATTTCAGTGTTTATGTAATATAGTTTATATTTAAAGAGAAAGCTAGTGAGACATATATAAAGACTGATAACCAACTAGTATGCACCTACAGTTTAGGAATATAGTAAACCTTATCCGTGATGAAGTCAGGCACTTCATGGTTGTTTTGCTTTCATAATCAAACAAGCCAGCTTTACAGCCTTTAGAGGTTCCCAAGTGTTAAGTAATGGAAGACTGACAGCTGATGCCCCAGCAGTTATCATACAGGAGCATTCTGAAAATGGATGAACATACAGTCACAGCACTGAACAGACCAGAAGTAAAAGCTTCCCTCTGAGAAATTTCTTTTGCATTTGTTAGACAGCTGTTTTCAGGAAGTATTTCTGTCTATAAGTGACAGTTTTTAGATTTTGTTATTCATAATTTTACTACTACAGAAGGCACATTTTCAGGCACTTAAACAAGTATCATTGTTGTGCAGTTCTGCCCTACAGAGTGATTCCTTATTCAGTCACTCCAGCAATCCAAACTCATTGAGACTACAAAATGCTTTAGTTGCATAGACCAAAACATTTTTTTTTGCAAAGGGTAAGACTGTAGATTAACCTGTGCGCTAATGGCACAGATCAAAATAACTACTTTCTGCAGGAAGGCAAGAATGCTGTGCACCCCAACATAGGGTTAAACTCCTTCATCTCCAAAATTATATACACCAACTCCACAGTTACCCAACTTTAGGAAAGGGAGAAACTGCAAAACAGCAAACAGCAGTGTTCAACAATCACTGTTTTAAATCTAGCTTAATCGGGCAAGGAAACATGAGCAGCCTCCATAGTCTGTGAGGAAAATTTAATTCTGGGATTCGTTTGAACATTCATACATTCATTTCATGAGCTAAGTTCATACAGTGACTAATTTAAAAAGTGTGTTCAGAGTAATGCAATGCATGCATAGATTTATACCTTTATAAATGAAGTCAGGTAATGCAGATATGTGCATTGATACAGAATTCATAAAGGTAATTCATAGCACCTGCCCTGTGCAGATCTGATAACATCTCTGTCACATAACACATTCTGTTCCTTGGTAAAGCATTTTAAATTTGTTTGTTGATGTATTTTTCCTCTAGACAAGTTCAAATGTAACTATAAATAAAACATTATTTATATAAGAACTTATATATATATATATATATATATATCTATATATCTATATATATATATATATATATATATATATATATATATATATATATATATAAGAACTTCCTCCTGCTTTTTTCCTGGACATTCCTGCCTGCTAGCCTGGGCCATTCAAGGAAAAGAACTTCAGTGCGGACTCCCATAACTATTTCCATTTGAATTAGTCCACTTCTGAAGGTCTCTCCCAGCCTCTGGAATATAAGAACTTCCTCCTGCAAAACCTCTGTCGTTTTTTTTTCCTGGACATTCCTGCCTGCTAGCCTGGGCCATTCAAGGAAAAGAACTTCAGTGCAGACTCCCATAACTATTTCCATTTGAATGTATGTAGCCTTGCACTAGACTAATTTATCTTAGACTACCTATTTGTTAGCTTGTCCTTCTGTGTATATCAGCAGCCTACCGCAGACTGCTATTACCCCCCTCTCACCTGTATTTCACTGATTTCTAGTCTCTGAATTCTAGGTAGTATAATTCTATAAGAGACTTATCTATAAGAGACTTACCTATTTATTCTTTTTTCTTGACTGCTATCCTTCCTTTTTCCACTAGGTTGCAGCACCCATTCAGCCTATAGCTTGTATCACTTTTAAATCCCCTATGTTCAACATTACCTCTATTTGCCTGTAACTAAGTCTCGCAAATCCCAAACCACAGTCTCCAAACCGTGATATTAACCCCCCTCCCTTACATTAAACTAACTAAGGAACAAAGCTCCCCTATATTTGTTTTTCTTTTGTTCTTACATAAAAGTAATGCTTTTTCCTCACAGTCTTCCACCAAGTAGGCCTACTTACCTTTACTGTGAACAGTAGTGGCTGATACTTTTTCAGCTGGTCTCTCTCGCTCTGCAGCTCTATCCCACCCCATTCGCCCTGCGGGCTCACTCCGCTCCCCTACCCTGCCCCCAATTTCCACACGCCCCAGTACTCCTCCATTTATTCTTCTCCCAAAACCCCTCCCTCTCCACCAGCCAGTCCTCAAACACTGTTCCTCCACCCTCCCCCCAACCAACCTAACTCTCACTACCACACCCCCCTCCCACCTAATTTCCCATTACCCTTTCCTTTATCACTTCTGACAGACTTCAACTACCATGCTCACTCTTCCTCCTCACATCCTCACCTCAACATCTATCCTCATCCTTCTTCTACTTCCTCTTTACCATGCCACCTCCTACACCAATATCCATTTACACTCATCACCACTTCTTCCCCACTCCCCTCACAGCCCATTTCCACAACATCTCAGCCTCCTTAGTTCCCTCCCACCCTCTCCTTCTCTTAAAAGTAAAACTTTTCCCAAGCTCCACTAAATACTGCAAGCCTAAACCTATTCTCTACCAGCCACCTTTATCTAAGTGTAAACCAAATAAACGTATTCCCCTTCTCATGCACCTTTGCTTAGCCGGAGACATTCACCCCAATCCAGGACCAAACTACTTTCCTACAAGCCACCCTAACAGCAACAACAAATCCACCAATAAATACCTCAAATTCCTCACCATCAATGCCCAAAGCGTAAATAATAAATCAACCCACTTTCACGCCTGGCTGAATCATAACTCACCTGACATTGTAGCCATCTCCAAAACCTGGCTAAAACCTCACATAAGTGATTCTGAATTCCTTCCCCCTGGATTTTTATCTCTCCATCCTGACTGCCAAAATCAAAGAGGTGGTGGTATAACCCTAATCTACTCCAACCACTTGTCCATATCCTACTCCCATTCCTTCTTTCAATAATGCTGAACTTGTAAATGGCCTACTAAAACTGAACAACCATAAAAGCATTTGTATCATTTCCCTTTATATTCCTCCTGGTAACAACATCAATACCCTGGAAGACATCCTCTCCTGGACCTCCTCTAATATTAAGCTAGAAACCTACATCATGGGAGATGTAAATTTAGACTGGAATAAAATTATTCACCCTAATCCCACCATGTCAATCAATCTATTTAACTGTACTCAACTTACTAACTCTATTTCTAGGCCTAACAAAAACAACCCCCCAGGTTCCATACTAGACTGGATGCTAGTATCCCATCCTAACAAAGTCATAAAATCTGGTGTCATTCCTGACCCATTAGGAGACCACCTCCCAGCCTTCATCCATCAGGCTACAGCCATTTCCCCAGACTCCCACCACTTCATTCATACCCATAACCTCTCTAACTTTAACCCTACTACTTTCTCTGACTCCCTTAAGCTAACTAACTGAAACCCCTTAAAAACTCTTACTTTAGATGCAGCCGTTGACTACTTCAATTCTACATTCATAACTGTCCTTAACTCCCTTGCACCAATAAGAACAAAAAGAGTTAAAACAAAGACCACCCCATGGCTCACCAAAGACACCAAAAAATTATGCTACAAAGAGATAAAACCTGGAAAGCTTACCTCCATCATAAACAACCAGAATTTTTACTTAAATATAAACAGCTGAGAAAGCTAGCCAAAAAACAAGGAATTAAAGACAAAAAGTCTTACTACATCAAACTACAAGTAAATCACACAAAAAAACCCAAACTATTCTGGAACTCTATTAATTCCCTCCTTAGGCCTGGTACAAAAAACAACCCTTGCCCTGACACCAGCAAATCTGACCTTGAAATTGCCATAATGTTCAATACCTTCTTTACCTATTCGATTGCTGAGCTAACCAAGACCTTTACCAACAATAACCCTCCACCTCCTACTGCTCAATCCCCCCCCCACTTTTGAACTCAAACCCATCTCCACCAAACTAATAAAGAAACTTCTCGCTAAACTAAAACATTGCTCCAATGCCCCTGACAGCATTCCTTCCTCCTTCCTAAAAATAGCCTCTGACAGTATTGCTCTGCCTATCAGCATCCTGATCAATAAATCATTACTTGAATCCTATGTACCCAAACTATGGCGTTCTGCATTTATTCTTCTACTTCACAAGGGTGGCAAAAACTGTAACACTTCCAATTTCCACCCCATAGCCATCCACTCCCCACTCTCCAAACTTCTTGAAAAAATGTATCCACCTGCAGTTCCTGCCATTCCTTACCAAACACCAACTACTCTCCCCTACCTAACACGGCTTCCATCCAGGACACAGTACCAACTCTGCCCTTCTCTCCTTCTTACATTCTGTCAGCTTAGCTCGTGACTGTGGCAATATGGTATCCTCTGCTCTGCTAGACTTATCTAAAGCCTTCAATACCATCTCCCATAGTCACCTACTAAATCATCTGTCTAACCTCAACCTCTCCCAAAAAACTCTTTCCTGGTTCTCCAGCTATCTTTCTGATAGATCCAAAGCTGTGAAATGGGGCCAGGCCACCTTCACTTTCCTCCCTACCCCCACTGGAGTACCCCAAAGTTCCATTCTTGGCCCATTGCTATTCAATATCTTTATTAACGACTTCCACAAAGCCATACCTAATACCAAAATTGTGCAATATACTGATGATTCCACTTTGATTAGTTATACCTCTAACCTAAAAGATCTCCAACTTCTAACACAAACTGCCTTCTCAACCACTAAAAATTGGATGCTCCAAAATCACCTCTCACTAAATGCCAACAAAACTAAGATCCTTCTATTCTCTCCCTCAAAATCCTTCCCTAGTGACAAAAACTTACTCCAAATCACCAGCCTTAACAACTCCATTATTGAGGTCGTACCCTCTGCCAAACCTCTTGGTGTAACCATTGATGAACACCTAAAATTTAACAATCACATCCAGCTAAATATCAAGAAAACCCACATAAAACTAGGCCTACTTTACAGAAACAACCACTTCCTTTCTCCTTCCACCAGACTAACTCTCACCTCAACCTATCTACTTCCCTCTCTACTGTATGGCGCACCTCTGCTCACTAATTTATCTTCCGCACTCACCTCCAAATTGGAAGTATGTTATAATAAAATAGCCAGATTCGCCACGAATGCCAAATCCTCCTGTCATCACTGCACCTCCCTACACTCACTAAATTGGCTTGAACTCCCCGATCTACTTGACCTTCACCAAATCACCACAGCCCACAAATTATTGTTCCAACCTACTAACTGCCCTGCACTATCCAATATTCTGCAACCTTATAACCCCCTCAGACCCCTTAGATCTACCCACAAAAACTTGATCACCGTCCAAAAACCCAAGCGCCCAGCTGGGCAGCTTCTGTTATTTTATTCCCTAGCTAAAAAAATGGAATGCTCTGCCCTCCACACTGAGGACCTGTGACAACCTTAATAACTTCAAAACTCAACTTCATTCTTACCTCTATCTAAACAGGAAATGCAACTGTACTCTTCCACCCATTTCTCTCAAGCTCTCCTCCCCCTTTACTCCAGGCTAACCTTCTTACCATCCTAACCTCACTTTAAATTGTTGATTATATATATAACCAAACAGTAAAATCTAGCCATGATACTATATGCCTGTTTTTATTCCTGAACTAAACTGTATATATTTTTTTCTCTCCTTTGAATGCTACCTGTTGTTTGCAATCCTAACTTCCTTAGTAATTAATCATGTAATTAAACTTTGTATGTGGAGCTTTTCTCCCCGACCCTCCGCTGAAAGCAATCATGTAATTAAACTTTGTAGTGTGGAGCTTTTCTCCCCAGGCCTCCACTGAAAGTAGGCTCCCTAAGCCCAGTGGAACTAAACTGTAAATATTTTTTTCTCTTTTTTTCATTTGAATGCTACCTGTTGTTTGTAATCCTAACTTTCTTTGTAATTAATCATGTAATTAAACTTTGTATTGTGGAGCTTTTCTTCCCGGGCCTCCACTGAAAATGGGTTCCCCAAGCCCAGTGGACCTCCCCGGTCATCAAACTGGAATAAATACATAAATAAATAAATAAATAAATAAATTATTGTTCTGGTTATATTTTATGTTTAAATTTTTGTCTATTCTTCAATTTGCATTTAAAAGTTGTTATCCCCAAATCCCACAATTCCATTGAAAGGGGTGGGGTTACATAATTATGTATGCACATTTTATGTTATTCACTGTACAGATTTTTGGCCAGTTGTACCTACTTTTCAGGTGCCTTTGTCCAGATTTTTTATGATTCCATGTTGAGAGGTGTGATTGTTCTATAACCCTGGTCAGACCCTAATTAGTAAAGTCTGACCATAAATTGCTTACCTTTGCACTCAGAACTCCAACCCTATGGTAACAAACACTGCTCTTTTACAACTGTAAGATGAAATCTTTAAATCCTCCCAAGATAAGTCCTCAATGGACCAAGAATATTCAACCACCTAGACAAATGACATCTATGTCCATTTAGACAAATGCATCACTCTTACAGTCCCTACCAGAAATATATACAGTGGCAAATCCAAGAACAAACCACCTTGATTGTCAGTCATTATAAACAAACTATGTAATAGAAGAAATAAACTGCTCAAGTTATCACATAGGGTCAAAACCTCTCATTATGAAGACAAAAAAAAACCTTATTAAGAAACTGAATAATTAAGACCAACAAAGCATCCCCCAAACTCAGGCTAGCAACTGATATAAAGAATTGATACAAAGGAAAAAAAATGCAAGTTCTTGTTCAGTTATGTGAGAAAGCTAAGAAATAATTCACATCATTGCTCCAAACTTTTTCAGAATGGTACCTTCCACACAGATCCTAAGGACATTGTTAACATACTAGCCAGTGAACTAGCAGCCAGTTTCTCTCCTGTATCTGTCAGCACTACTCCAGTATTATGTGCAGAATTTTCTTGCCTACCATTACCATGGAACAAGCCTTAAGGTACTCTCAAACACTACCATGAGTCCCAATAATATACCAGAGTGTCTAATAAATAGTGTTGGGTCTATATTAGAACATCGAAGTTTCAAAACTTCGAATGTTCTAATATTAACCCCTATTCAGCAAACACTGACAAAACTGAACATGCAGAAGAGCGAATTTTCCCAGGGAAAATATTTGCTGTTCCAAAACACATACACACAACACAAGCACACCACACAAACAGCAATCCACACACATACACCTAAATTCTTACATCTAACCCTACACTAAACTGTACATACACCACTAACTATCCACTTACCTTAACCCAAACACTAACCGTAAGGTTCATCACTATCGCACACTCACCTCACCCGTGCCCTAACCCTAACTCACCTACCCCACCCTAACCCTCACGTCCACACAAACGCTCATTTACCTGACTCGCGCCCTAACCCTAACTCACCTAACTCTCACGTCCACACAATCGCACACATACCTAACCCATGCCCTAACCCTAACTCACCTAACCAGCGCCCAATCGCACACTTACCTGAACCTGATCTGTAACTTTCCATCACAGTGCTGAAAATAGCGAAGTGACAGAAACGGACAACCAAATTCTTTCCCCAGGAAAAAAATTGGTTTTCTGTAGCTTCGCTATTTTCAGCATTCGCTTAATAGGGATCGATATTAAAACATTCGAAGTTTTGAAACTTCAGTGTTGTAATATAGACCCAATAATGTCAAATATGCCTTCTCTGACCAGCTCCATAAAATGTTTAACCTATGCCTAGCTATAGGCTATGTTCCTGGATCCTGACACAGTGCCTGGCACATTGTGGTAGTGATGCCCTTCCATAAGAGTGTTTCCATCAAGGACCCAGTAAGCTACAGACCCATCAACCTTATGAATCTTATCTGTAAAGCCATGCAGCATATCATAACTGATGTAGCAAACCACAACACCAAGATTTTAATCAGGCTAGAGCTACAGCAATTTGGTTTGCTAAAGGTAGTTCTTGCTTGCTACACCTTGTAAACTTCTTTTTAAAGGTCACAAATGAGGTAGATGATGGTTATACTGTCCATGTCGTCTATGTGGATCTGGTGAAAGCTCTGGCTACCATACTTCATGATGGAAATGTAAATAAAGCTATGTCTCTTAACATCAATCATCATGTGTTAAGATGGACAGTTAACTGGCTTAAGGACAGAACACATTATCAAGGTCAGTGATGCTTTCTTAGACAGGGTAAGAATTTCTGCTGAGCCCCCTGTTATTCAGCATTTATTTCTCTGACCTTAAAACAGACAAGTAACTCTTTTAACCATATTTTGTGATGACTGAAAGCTGACTGTGGTGGTCAGGTCTTCTCAAGACACTTATATCCTTCAAAAGGAGTAATTTCCTGGTGCACCAAAAAAGGGCTTAAACTAAATACCAAGAAATACATTATCATCCACCTCAGGAAACAGCAAATCGCTACAATGTACTGTATTGAAAACAGTGCTTTGTCTAGCAGGACAGTGATTCAGTGCCTGGCTACATGGGTTGGTAGCACCCTTTCTTTCAATTGCCATGTTGCTACCACAGTTAGGAAGTCCATCTTTATTTCGCAATTGACTGCCAAGGTCATCACTTCTAAATCTGGGGTTATTGTTCCCCTGTACTCCACCCTGGTCAGATCTGTTATACAATATAATGCACTCCTTGGCATGTACCCTACAAGTCACATCAATATATTAAAAAAAACACAGAGTATTTTAGAAAAAAGGATCTCTGGCCTCAAATGCCTTAGCTACTAGCAAAGGCCTAAACTATTGTCCTTGTACTCTTTGTTGTATAGAACTGTGTAGGGAGACCTTTGCCTCACCTACTCTACCCTCAGGGATCCCATTGCCCTTGACCTACTTTTTATCTGTAAGTCAAATAGTGAGCCAACACTAGAAGAAGAGATAACAAGCTTCATCAAGAGATAAAACCAAATGGAGAGAGAGGTTCATAAGCCAGTCCCATCCCAGCACTCCTTGCATGTCAAACAGTGTGATTCCCTCTCATTCTTCAAGCTCATCTAGGACAGCTGGAATGATACTCTTAAACAAATTCTGTGACTAACAGACCTCACCGTCCTGGAAAGGGGCAAGAGGGCCTGTGGGTAGTTACTAGCAGGGTCCTCATGGCCTTTGGTCCAGTCACCTTGTATATCTTATGATCCTGTAACCCTGAGTGATTAATATTAATTAGTATTAGTATTCCACTATTAAGGCTAATATTTCAGGAATGTGATGGTGCAAGGGAACAACATTTATTTGGAGGGGAGGTAATGAATGCAGGTTCTGATAGAAAAAAAGTTAAACACTCTTTGGTAAGAAGAATACAGCCAGAGGTATAACTGGCTGTTTAAGGTACAGGGTTTTAATATTAGCAATAGTCTAATATTCAGACTAATACCTCACTAATGGTAGGTCATGCATTGTGGGGCTGAGTACCATCTGTAAGGAAAGAACGCACATTATCAGCATCAATGATGTCTCTGCATACAGAAAAAAATGTGAGCAGCAGTGTCCACCAGGGATCAGTGTTGGGCCCCCTCACAGTATGCATCACCAGAATACACCACTGTGGGGAGTACAGTTCTTGAGTTACTGAACAGTGTTTACAAAATGTTATAAACAATAGGAAATATTTTACATATTTATGTTAATGAAGCAAAAAATGGATTGCGATACTGTCATTCTAGCATGAGGCTATACAAGCAGGGATGGTAGAAGAAAATAATGCTACACACACTTGGGTAAGACAAACACACACAAAAGTAAGTAGTTGTTTGTGGTACACTAATAATATTAGTTCCTTTTCTAATATTGAGCCTAATATCTAATGAATGGTATGCCATGCATAACTGACCAAGTTACCATGTGAGACATGATTTGCTGAGCATGCACATTTAATGTACAGGGCTGCAGTTTGTTAGGAGTGTTTGCAAAAAATTTATGAAAAATATTACAACATTCTTATAAATTATTTAGAAATAAAGTATGAGGCAGTCATCTTGGGGGGGGTGGAATGTGCAAATAAATGCTTTATTTAAAAAATGGCATAATAACATTTTGGGCAATATAAAGGCTTCCAGGGATATAAATAGCTGTTTGATAAATTAATATTAGATATATTTTCATATCAGAATTAATTCTGCAAAAGTTGTGCATCCTAAAAGCAAAGAAATGATGTTGTGTTATACACAGCATTATGGCACACAATTGTGCCACTGATAGTTGCCATCTAACATGCATGGTTCTAAAGAATCATACTGTTATTTTGAAATAATGTGAAAATATGATATGTCTAATTTACATTGATTATACAATGTCACAAAACAGCAGTGTGCTACACTGGTCTGTCATACATGAGGGGAGAGATCTTGAGCATACAGAGTTCACTCACAGATGTATTGGATCTATCTTGCATAGGTACTAAAACATACTAATACATTTTGGTAGGTAAAATATATTTCTTCTTTCATAATTTTATAATATAAATTCAATGTCATGACATAGACTTTTGATACTAACACCATTGTATTGCTCATCTTCTAACAAATGACTTTTGTATTTTCCAGTTTTTGGAATGTGCACCATTTATGAGATATAAATCATATGGTTTGTGTTTTTAATAGAGGATTTATGAG
This sequence comes from Protopterus annectens, assembly GCF_019279795.1. Classification (NCBI taxonomy): domain Eukaryota; kingdom Metazoa; phylum Chordata; order Ceratodontiformes; family Protopteridae; genus Protopterus; species Protopterus annectens. The sequence goes on from NC_056751.1 coordinate 148,848,526, forward strand.
AAAACCTCAAAGGAAGCAAGCGGTTTCCTAGCTTAGAAGATTTTAGTTACAAGGGGATTAATTAGCTTTACGTTGCTCAGGATTGGAATGAGATAATACCATCCTATGCATGCATGGAGCCATATTTATGCTCTTGCTGCTAACTTCACAAACACTTTATTAAACAAACATGGTAAAGTATGGCATTTCCAATTAGTTTTCTGAAACTATCTACAATTCTTTAGAGACTGTACATATCCCATACACTGTTTCATTGCACACACACACACACACACACACACACACACACACACACACACACGCTAATTCAGGTCTATATCATATTATTGAAATTCCAAAACATCGAACACCATAAGCTCGGCCTTGGAATCTCAAAATATGATATCATCGAAAGCTCAGAACAGCGAATTTTTTCCCTGGGAAAAAATTTGCTGCTCCAAGAAACACACACAACACAAGCACACCAAACAATACAGCAATCCACACACACATACAGTTAAAATCCTACAGCTAACCCTACATTAAACTGTACATACACTACTATCTATCCACTTATCTTAACCCAAACCCTAACCCTAACCCTAAGGTCCATTACTATCGCACACTTACCTGACCCGCGCCCTAACCTAACTCACCTACCCTGCCCTAACCCTAAAGTCTGTCACTATCGCACACTCACCTCACTCGTGCCCTAACCCTAGCTCACCTAACCTGTGCCCTAACCCTAACATCCGCACAATCGCACACTTACCTGAACCTGACCCGTAACTTTCCACCACAGTGCTGAAAATAGTGAAGCCACAGAAATGGCCAACTGAATTCTTTTCCTAGGAAAACATTTGGTGTTCTGCAGCTTCACTATTTTCACTGCTCACTGTTTTGGTGTCAATATTAGAACATTTGATGTTTTAAAACTTCGATGTTCTAATATAGACCCGGCTAATTCATATCATTATGCAGTTGACTCCTTGTTTGCTGTAGCTGAAGCTAGCATTTATTTCATTTATTTCATTTCACTTGTTTTATTTTAGTTTGTTTACCAGGGTAGTACACTGATGTGGTGGAAAATAAATAAATAAATAATGAGAAAGTAGAGATATGTAGTGTAACATGAACTGTGCATGTCGGAGAAACAGAAAGTGAGTATGTGGTCAGTGCACATGACTAAACTTTTAATCATGTCAGCAGATTATTTTAAGTAGTAAACAACATAACTACACGTGATTAGAAATACATATCACTATCTTCACCTGTTTATGAATTTTGCTGAAACTGCTAGATAGCCAGAACATGTGAATGGATTAAAATGTATCAGCTAGTCTGCTTAAGACTGTGTTCCTTCTAGTTTCTCATGAGAGCATTTCACCATTGTAACATTACTGATGCTGAGTTGAGATAAGTATGTTTTAACTAACCTGTTTTTTGCACATTGACATACTTCATTTTAGCTATTTAGTACTTTTCTAATGAATAACTACATTTACAGATTGCAATAGTAAACAACTTTATATTGGATGCTGGCAGTGGTCTGACAGGTAACACTTCTTATTTTCACTTGTATTTTCTTATAAAAATACCTGGACATGTTTGTTTCAGGAGACATTACTGACTTTGGTTCTGTCTCCCACACATGTATGATTTCTAATAAATTTTGAAACTATTTCAAGACTGTTTATTTATTTAATTTTTATTTCCTTAATAGTGTGGTGCCATGACTCAGATTGATTATTCTGGGTAAATCAGGGGTTGGTACTGTGGATAAACACTCTGGGCCCTGTGACAGTTTTTTGTCTGCTGGTTGCTCCACAGTATTAATTCACAAAGCTGCACCAATATTAGTCTTGACAGACTTTCTGTTGTATAACTTAACCAAACTTTTGTCAAAATTTTTTCTCTCTACAGAACAGGCTCCTAAAAAGGTAACATATTTTTCTCTTTAATTTTATCTTTGCCTTTATGTTAACTAAGAAAATGAAAGTGGAATTCTTTATGAATGAAATACAATATTGCTGAGCATGAAAGTGGGTTTTTGCAAGTAACATTTTGCACCTGTAGAGTATGAATATAAATGTAAGCAGGATCCTTGCAAAAATTCACTTTGCAAGAGGTAGTTTTTAGACATATGAGAGTGGGTTTTGCAAAACAAAGAAGTCAGCACATTTCTGTAAATGACTAGAGGCATGAAAGTGGAACTCTTTGGAAACAAAATACAAAAAGGCATTATGAAATACAAAAGGGTATTATGTGTGAAACTGAATAACTAACATCTGATTCTTTCTAAAATCTACTTATTTCTCTAAAAATTGGAGCAAAATCTAGTATTCTAAAAAAACACAAAAAACAGGGCACTCCAGTAAAATATATGTTCCATCATTCCAACATGGAAAGTTGCAAATATATAAAAAGGTAAGACATATTTAATAAAAACATTTTAAATAATCTGAAAAATACATTAAAAAGGGTAATAAAGTACCTGCATACTGCTGGTTAGCTTTTAATGCATGGCAAGTAAAATCAAAAGACAGAGAAAACAAATCAATAGTATGGAATTTAAAACACAATAAGGCAAAATTAAGTTAAATATAGTATGGCCATGGTCAACATTTCAGACCATTTTAAATTTCCTTCCTTCAATAAAAACAAATCTTGCAAAATATGCCTGAATATTTAGGGGGCATGTACAGTTATAAGTTTCATCAGGGGACAAACAACAGCTGCCTGTGTGAAATACCCCTTGGTAACCCTCTACCTTAAAAAAAAGTAGACAAAATAGCCTTAAACAGATATTTCAGCTATTTCCTTTAAAAATAAAAGGTCATTTTATTAATATTCAAGTAAATGATAATAAAGTCCCATTTTTTATCAATATACATGCAACTAAATCTATACTATTATATCATAGAACAGACTCATTTTTTAACCCATTTCAACTTCATATTTGCCTGTCTGTTGCTGGAATGATTGAATTTATTATTCTTTTTGTGTTCTTGCATTTCTGGATCTCTGCTGAAACTGTAAGTACTGTTCAACTTCTTAACTGAGTATTAAAAAAAAGCATAAACCAGAACAATGGCATCCAAATTTTTAAGATTTTAAATATTAGTAACTGTTTGGTGTGTGGACATATTTGTGGTGCTTATGAAAATGGTATCCCCCTGTCCCTGCTACTAAAACTGAAAAGGGGGGGGGGCAGTATTTTCATAAATTGTGCTACACAGAGACAGATAATCTTTTTACATAATGTTACCACATTTAGCAAAATTGCTGCACTTAAACTTTCAGTAGTTGTCAAAGGTTATACTTGCTTTGCTAAAAATGGAACTATAAAAGTTGGACATAAATGTAATGTTACTGGGAAAAAAGTACAGTGGATCTGCAGTAAAAGGCATGGTTATGTTTAAAGACTATTATTTTTTTTTATTTGTGGCAATTATCTTATCTCTGTCTGCCAGCAAATTGGTCAGGGACTTGTAACATGGTAAAGTTCTTCCAACCATATGGCATGTTTTGCCTAAAGATAAAATTCATAATGCATGAGATACACAAACTGTAGACAATCCAATTGGAAAACGTTGATGCTTCTTGGATTTATCATCATGATTTAGAGCAAATAGCTATAAAGGACTTTCTCACATGATGAAAATTCTGGAGCAGGAATACTATCTGCATGCAAGACTGTCAATCAAACTAATGTAAAAATGAGAGCTATGAATGCTTTTCTGTTACTTCATGATCTAATATTCCATTACAACACACACATTAGTGTTTTTAAAAATATACCATTTACTGAATGTGCTAATGATGGTTACCTAAAAATGAAGACGAAAAACCAGTATTTAAAGGATTTGGTAAAATGTATGATAACGTTTTTAGTCTATGAAAAATACTTTTCTTCTGCGTTGGTCAAAATTGAATACTATTCCTGATAATGAATATATAATTTAAAGTCATTTGAGCATAATACAAAAAAAAATAGCAGACACTAAAAAAGAGCTAATAGTTCACAATGGTCATGGTTAACAGATGCATTTTCTGGATGGAAAGAAGCTATTTTAAAGTTCATTATGTTTATTTTTATCAACAAAATTAATATCTGCAAGAACAGTCTCTTTACTGTAACATTTATATGTTTAAGCTCCAGTAAATAATGAAGATTGTGTCAAATATATGAAAATGTATGATAATGTTTTTGAAAAAAATGAAAATGTTTAAAAAGTGATGCTTTCACAGCATCAAAGAGGAGATTATGGTAAAAAAAATAATGAATGATAAAAATGTTGAGATACGTAATGTAAAATGAACTGTGCATGTCAGAGAAAGAGGAAATGAGTATGTGGTCAGTGTGCATGACTAAACTTTTATTCATGTCAGAAGATTCTTTTAAGCAGTAAACAACATAACTGCTTATGTTCAGAAATACATATTATGGTCTCTGCCTGTTTACGAATTTTTCTAAAACTGCTAGATAGCTGGAACATTGCAATGGATTAAAATGCATCAGCTAGTCTGCTTAAGACTGCATTCCTTCTAGTTTCTCATGAGAACATTTCACCGTTGTAATATTACTAATGCTGAGTTGGGAGAAGGATGTTTTAATGAACCTATTTTTAGCACATTGACATATTTCATTTTAAATATTTAGTACTGTTTTAATGAATAACTACATTTACACATTGCAATAGTAAACAACTTTTATTAGATGCTGGCAGTGGTCTGATAGATAACACTTGTTATTTTCACTTGTATTTTTTTATAAAAATACCTGGACATGTTTGTTTGGGGAGACATTACTGACTTTGGTTCTGTCTACCACATATGCGTGATTTTTAATACATTTTGAAACTCTATCAAGACTGTTTATTTATTTCATTTTTATTTCCTTAACACTGATCATGATGGACCATTTGCAGGCACAGTCTGGATGAAGATATTCACAAAAAAAAAAGAACTGATATGCAAACAAGGAGTAATTACAGAAAATAAATCCCACAGACAATTGACACAATGAATAAATATTAACAGAGTAGAAAAACAAATATGGATTTATTGAGATATTAGCCTAAAGTATGCCAATATGGATATATTCATACATTTGTAAATAATGCTGTATAGCTCAAGATTTCAGCATGTTACCTATCTTCTTCTTATGTTATCTTGGAAGTGGAACATATAAAGTTAAATGGTTGGTATAGGGAATGAAGCCCAACTAACAAGCGTCATGATGGTCTGTCCTGATGGGGAGAAAAAATGGGCTAATCCAGTTCTTTTTCAAAGAAATAAGTGCTCAGTGCTTTAGGAGCCACCAAAATATATTATAACCATTATATTTTCAATAATCTGCACTGGCAGACATCAATAACTCATGAACTGTGCATCACATGATAAGTCTGTCCATAGATGGACAAAAACATCTCTATAGCTCAGAGTTTGTGCATCTTATCCATCTCCTTTTTATGGGCAAAATATGCCAGTAGTAGGAAAAAGAGCTGACCAAGGTAATGCATTGCATCATGCTTACAGAAGTGGTAGACATGGCCCTAAAGCAAAGCAGAATAGAAAATACTTCATATATTTATGTGCCAGCTGCACAGTGACAGTCTACCTGGAGTGATAACAATGAATGTGATTGACTAGTGAAAACAGAAAGTGGTGTTAATAATGCATTTTATCATACTGCAAACAATAATGACTGCACCCCACTTAAGAGCAACCAAAAGTATTTAAGGTAAATATATAGATTACACATGTTGTTTGTAACATGGTGATACTGATATGAAGCAGTTTTATAAACTCAGACACAGAATGAAGTATCTGCTGAGGCTATATAAAGTACAATGTACTATCAGCAACACAGGAGTACTTGATGGGAGCTGTGACATAAAGCAAGAAGATACCACTACAAAATGTCTGATAACATTTAAAACTCTAATGAAAAAGACAAGAGATACTGTCAGCATCATATCAGAAAGATACAGCAAAAAAACTAGTCACAGATACCCCCCACACATAATCTCAGCTGTGATATAAGTGATGTACAGCAATGAAACGTTTGCAGAGACAAATATTTTAAACTGGACTGATGAATTAATATTTTTGTTTATATAAAACCTCCAACACAATATTACATTATTAATTGAACAGTGTGAATTTGGTTGGAAGTGTGACATAAATAGTCATACGTTAATGGATTGCTTATCACACACACAAACACACACACACACACACACACACACACAGAAACACACACACAAAGATGTGACAATTACAGCCACTTCAACCATGTACACCCCAGATGTGTGATTGTGATCAAACGAATGTACACCTAAAAACTAGACACAGTAACATATTTTAGTTTGCTACTGATAGATGCATACAGTGCAAGCCATTACACATACATACAGGCCTGATTATACACATATTCAGGAACAAACACAAAATATGCCCACTAGTTACACCTTAAGTGTCCAGTTGCAATTAAATGACTGAATAAATGCATACAATAGCCACAGTAACATATTTAATTTTTTATGCTCTCAGACACACCCATTATTCTTCTCCTTTGTATATACACACACACACACACACACACACACACACACACACACACACACACACACACACTCAGATATGTCCATCTATCACATCCACTTAATTAACTGTGTACACTTCTGAGGTCTGATTCTGGTTAAATGAGTCAATAAATATAGCAACAATTCCCCTAGAAATGCATTTAACCTGCTAAAAGACATATGCTGTGCAGCCCATTAATCCCTCCTCCACATATGTGTCCACTGATTACAGCCATGTTACTGACTGTGTACACCTCATATTTCTGATCAAACGAATGAGTAAATACATAATAGCCATAGAGAAAAATTTCAGTTCATTGGTGTCAGATGCATACAGTGTAATCCATTACAAGCCACACTGACCAGCTACAGTCATTTTATTGATGGTGTGCTCTTCAGATGTCTGATTGTGATCAAATACACGGTTCATAAATGCTTATTTAAATTCTAGCTTTTTTGCAATCTTTGGTACTGCCATGTCTGTCAATTAACTGAACAGTTCTCAGTGTTTTATGCTGCCAGCCAAACTGCAAGAACTTTTATTTTCTCAAAGTATGTTTAGTAGCTGTACAAATAAAAAGTGAGCAGAAACACTTCAGGAGATTTTTTTGTTGTTAGAATGATACAGACCTAGTTGGGGGAAACCAGACTTTCACATGCCTGCAAGTCCTGGTCAACACTACTTAAAAAGAAGACCAATATGCAGATATGTAATTGAATGATGAAATCATATGGAGTCTTTGTGTAACTCTGAACTACTGATGGATGGTGATCAACTGCCACCAGCATATCAGGGTGCTGAGTATTTAAAATGTAAGAGTTTAACCATTTTAAATAAACACAAAAAATGCCAAGATTTAGAGGCACTGGAATGGCTGAAACACAGTCTTTTTATACAGTTTCAGATACAAAATATACATTGAAACTGAAACAGCCACATACCCCATATTAACAGTATGCACATGCCTCAGTTTGAGGTATGTATGTGTGCCAGTTCATTAGGCCCAACAGTTTGAAGACTGTGAAAAGCATAGTCACCACAAGAGTACTGGGAACTCTCTTTTTAGCACAAGTATGTTCACACAGTCTGCTTAGCAACTCGGAATTTATAGTGAGCATGATCATGTAGGAAGCAATGTAAAATATCACACTTTTACCATATACTCTAATAATTTTCTTATCACAAAACTTTTTTCCCTCTTTTATGGACCTTTACCATCTTTCTTACCATTCTTCATATTGAAATTTAATTTCTGTACTTGTACAATTCTCTGTTTTTCAAATTGTCATACAGAACTCCATGGATTTAGCCTATACATCTCTACCATTTTGCTTTTCTACCACATGCAATATTTCTTTATAAATGCCTCAGTATACATCTTTTGAAAGCTATAAAGAACATTTCTAGGTTCTATTTCACTATATCTTTAGGTAATACCTATATAGTAGCAACTTAATTTGTTATATACATAACTAGTATTTATAATAGTCAAGGATTTTTTCTTATAAGACAGACTTTTCTATCCCACACTTCATTCATTGTTTATATTACTGCATCCACATTTGGTTTACAATCAATTTCCAATCCTAAAGTAATTCTTAATATTTGATTGAAGTTCATGTTTATCAAAGCTTTATTCAGTTTTACTTTCTACTTTCTGTCAGTCTCCCGGATTTATCTGCATTCTTTTAATACATTATTTTAATCACTGTACTACCATATTCAATAAGGCATCTGTATCCCATTTGTTCTTTGTCATTATTCATAAATTATCTGCTTAAGCAGAAATATTTGCTATAATCCTTCCTGCACCTGCAGTGTATGCACAGACATACATAGACACACTCACACACATACACTAGATTAAGTGTATAAAATATTGGTTAAGTATCTCTTATCCAGTTAGACAAAATATCACTTCAAATGGATGGCGCAGTGGTGCAGCGGTAGCATTGTTACCACACAGCAAGAGGTTCTCCGGTTCGATTTTTGGCTGGGGTGCCTTCTGTGCAGAGTCTGCATGCCCTCCCTGCATTTGTGTGGGTTTCCTCCAGGTGCTCCAGTTTCCTCCCACATTACAAAGACATGCGTCTGGAGCATTTCTCCCCGCTGAAAATTGGCTTTGTTCCAAGTTGGACTTTCCCGTTAAATAAATAAATAAAATTAATTTAAAAAATATTTTTCTGAGTGGTGTATAGTCACCTCCACCCCTGCACAGAGGAAGACATTCTCCGCCTTTTACCACCAACACTGTAGTTATTTTATACTGACTAAGTGCATCTTAGGGATAAGAACAATTTTTCTGATGCAAAAAGTTTATATTTGTGTGTCAGGCTCTATAATTCTAGACTAGCTTTAAACAGATAGCTACAAAATGACTGCATGCTCATTGGACATAGGGCCATATTATGTCTAGGAACCAGTCAGTCTACCAGTTCATAACATGAACCTCTTGCCATTGAAATATTCCGCTTACTCACCACACCATACCACTTGCAGAGAAAGTCATAGCTTCTCAAAATTATACATAATGCCTTACATAATACCTTTCCAAAGACTGCACTCAAATACAATTGAAAACTTTAATTCCATTGGGAAAAGGTAGAGACGTGATATTTCAGTTTATGCTCTATTTAGTGCACATTGCTGAGGTCAGTACATTGGACAGGAGGTAAATGCATTACAAAAGGTATGCAATACTTTTATATGGCATGGTAAATGAGAGAGGATAAGAAAGGGAACAGAGCAGATGGGTAAGAGATATAGGGTGTGAGGCATGCATGATTTTAGGTATTATGTGCCAACTAGTGATATAGCCCATAAAGTGAGAGATTTGGAGGATGAAAGTCTTTGCTAGGTACTTGGAAAGAGTAGGAAAAGGAGAAGAGGATATTGTAGGTTAAGAAAGTTGAGAAGGTTATAGATAGGGATTTTTGAAAGCAGATTGGAGGAGTAACACAGCTTGTGGAGGTAGGCAGTACAACACAAATACTAGGAAAGAAATATGTCAACTTTGTTTACAGGAAGAGCAAAATAATTGGAATTTAAAGGTCTTTGACAGATAAAGTACCTACTCACTGGAGATAGTGAATGTGTCTAGCTAATATTTTAGGAGGTGAAGGAGAAATTTGGCCTAGTGAAAAGGAATTGGTTGTTGCATAATGCAATTCTCAGTAAAGTAAAGAAGGTGTGTGTGTCTGGAAGGTAAATAGGAAAGAGGAGAAGGGAATATTATGGATAAACACATCTGTTTTAAAGGTCAGAAAGTTAGAAATGTTGCTCTTTACAATGATTTTAGGGAAATATAAAAGGGTAAAGGTAATGATGAAGTTGGTGGGTAGCTAGATCAGAAAAGTGATCTATGTAGTAATGATCAATATTCTTCTGCTAGTTGGTAGAGCAGGGAAAGTGATCTGTGGAGTAATAAGTATTGCTCTACTAGCTGGTAGATCTGGGAAAGTGATCTATGGAGGAATGATAAGCATTGTTATCCTAGTGGTATCAGAAAGTGCATGACTCTTATCTGTTTGGAGCTGGAGGAAAGATTCTCTCTCTAGATTAGGGAGGCATGGCCAGGTGAGTAAAAACATGATTGCACAGAATGGAAAGAATGGAGAAAATTAGAATGTGTGATATAATAAATTGGATGCAGAAGCCATACTAGGAGTAAGAAAAATTAAAATGAGGCATATAAGATGGTGGGTGAGGAAGCTAACTAGAGGTACTGGAGTAGGTAATGGGACAAGATAGTTGAAAAAGTAGTTGCACGTTAGCCATTGGGGAAGGAGAATGGAAGAAGAAAGAGAGGGACATTGTTTTGAATGATGGCTTTAGGGGGGAAGGGGAGATTATATCTAGTGAGTAGTAGAGTATGGGAGGCCCAAAGGGTATTACAGCTGTAGAAAAGATAGAGTCTATGTAAGAGACCAGTGCAGTGAGGTTAGGCTATTGTAATGACTGTGACTGAGAGATCCACGTCCAGTTATATTCCAGAGCCATGATATAGCAGTATCATGAAGGGTGGGGTTTTATATGTTTTCCTGTTGCTATTTATACTACAGACGTACTCAAGGGACACTAATTCTTTTTTTAAATATGATGGTATTTGTAAAAGTTATGAAGTTTGTCATATTTTTTATTTGTAAGTGGTCGATTTGAAAAACATGCTTTTATTTTACTGTCATAAAATCAATAAAAACGGTATAGAAAAATTATGACTGCACTTTATGCAATGTAATTTGATATGTTTGAATGTGTTGCATTTAGCTTTTTTAACTGCACCTGCACTAAAATTTGATCTTTCTCAATTGAATAACATAATTAATGAAAAAAAATCAATAATTAACAATAAATACAAAGTCTATGTTTAGTTTGAAGCAGAGATGTTAGTATATGCTAAAAACTATTAGGTACCCCAAAGGACAGTAACATATTTTTGAAAAAGTAAAACGTTTGAGGAAAACGAACAGAGAGTTTGAAAACTTGGTAAGTGACATATAAACAAGGCAGAATGTAATGTTTTTCAATAAGAGGGAGAATAATGAATAAAAGGCTTCCCCTATGAATGGACAGAACTCCAATGTGCCAAATATTAGAATCCCTAAACATTCGCTGAGAAAAAATGGCCAAAAAGCTTTCTGAATGTTTCTTTTTTTTTTTTTTTTTTGCAGGGTTAAGCTCCCTTACACCCCCCAATATGGCTACCAAGCCCATACACGCTCAAACTTATATCTACCAACTCCAGGCTGGACCACCTCAAAGATGGTGAAGATTCCCCTGAAAAGGGCATCACTGCTGGCAGAACTGGAGGAACTCTGATTCTCAGCAGGCTGAACTTTGGGCAGCAGAAGCATGAGAGTTCAGTCTTCATCCAGCCACAGGTTACCTGAATAAAAAAGCTTTGCATGGGGAGGCCATATTCAGCTTTTTTTAACTGGACCTGCTCTAAAACTAAATCGTGTTCATTTGAATAATGTGATTAATGAAATAAAATAATTAATAATAATAAAAAAGTATGTTTAGATTGAGGCAGAGATGGTAGGAAATGATGGAAACTGTTAGGTACCCCAAAGGAGTCAAAATAATTCAAGATGGTAATATATTTTAACAAAAGAAAAATATTTAAGGACAAAGAAGAGAGAGGGTGAAGACTAATGGTAAGTGACTTACAAACAAGAGGAAAATAATTATTTTTCAACAAGAGGGAGGATAATGCATAGAAGAGTCTAACATGTGGTGGCCATAGAGTCATAAGTGATGAAAAAAAGTCAGTAATTCTTCAATAACAAGCTAACTCCAATTTAACTTTGATTTGCAACACAACCAGCAGCATGGAAAATGAGACTATTTGGGCCAAACATCTTCATCTGAGTATTTGCTTCTATCTTTCAGTCTTGCAGTTATCCTTTCTTATTTGACATATTACCCACACTAACACCTATATGTGTGCGCGCACACACACAAACATACATATGCACAGTGCACAGACACACACACACACACACACACACACACACACACACACACATGCAAGCACATGAATATAAATGCATGCACACATACACACTACAAACCAACAATCAGGAAACATGCAGATATGCACACTACACATATGCATAAGCACACACACACACACACACACACACACACACACACACACACACACACACACACACACACACACACACACACACACACACACACACACACACACACACTCTGTTTAAATTTGTAAATCAAACTGGAAGAAACATTTCTTTATGCTGATGATCTGGCATTGTATATGTTATTACTGCAAAAGGGAAGTGTTAACATATGTATTTATAAAAGGGTGGAAAAAAAGAAGAATTTAGATGCCTTGGGAACTTTGAAACTAAACCCTCCACTCATGGAAAAAAAATAGATTTGGGTGCAGGCATTTATCTTTCATTGTATATAGTCCTGTAACACATTTTATGCTTTACCTTTACTCATTTGAAAAATAAGAATACTGTACCTGGATCTCATGTGCAAGACATCCAAAAGTCATATCTCCAAAGCTGACATATTTTAGGGACTCCCTTGCAAAGTCTCCAGGATCCATCATTGGCAAGCTGGACTTTGTGCTGGCACTCATATTGGTGGAAACACCAAATGGGGCTACACACTAAAGAGAAAATAAATACTATAACTTTACAGCAGCAGTGACCCTCAGTGATCAAACAATAAGTATCAGCATTAATATCCAATTACTAACATTGTGTCTCAGCAATATCAAGCAACTTTCTCATATAAGAGTATGTCAGTAAATATGTGCTTGACGAGAAGTCTGCAGCGATATACTTAGGAAACAATGTCAGATATTTACATTTTGTTACTTCAAAACCTTTTATTTGTCTGTTTCCTTACTGGCAAACTGATGTTGCTGGACCTGTTGTTTTGCCACATTTTCTAATGGAGCCTCTTTCTGCTACTATTACTACATTTTTATTTCTATGACTGACTACTTGTTCAATAATATTTCAACAAGTCAAAAAAAAAAACTGATTACTGAACTAGCTATGATCTGAGTGCATGCTTAAAATTTATAAATATGTTAGAAACAATGGACCATTGCAACCCAAATGACAATGAAACTTTAGCTGATGCTTCTGTGATGTGATTCCTAATGTGAAAATCAATATAAAAGAAACAAACTCTACACCTAGAGTGATATCTGATACTTCTTTTCTTCCAGTTTACAATATATATATATATATAATTTTGTGCGGTTTTCTTGAATTCTCTGGTTATGTCTCTGAAATGAAGTTCATTCCATTTGTTGTTAATGGCACTATAAGTCTGTTTTGCTGCCTGAAAAAAATGTATAATTTTCCAGTAAGCCACAATCAAATGGATGCAGACAACTTCAGTGAGTTCCAATACATTCCTTTGTCTTTATGACAAATGTAGGTCATACTCCCTTAACCACATAGCAGCTGAACATTTTTAGAAGGCTTGTTCATAATGCTGGCTGGTTTTGGCAATTTTGCTGTTTGTATTTAAAGCTCTGTATCTCTAAAAAGGTTCAATAATTGTTTATGACATTTTCTGGGAACATTACTGGGATAATTACCTATAAAACTTCATTGGACTGGGCTCCTGCCCTTAAAGATAAAAGTGAATCTGATGTTATGATGAAATAAATGTTTACTACATGGGGTCTGGGTGTTATGTCAACATTTGCCATCTTTTTCATACTTGAATGACAAAGGTCTTCTCTCACACAATCCATCTATCGCTTTTCATCTTACTTTCTTCCTGTATGTCCCAAATCTTCTTTAATAAAGTGTCTTCTGCTTTCCTGCACATGTGTCTGAACCACTGTAATCTGTTCTCATTGACCGTCTCTACATCTTCAGCTTCTTGAGCTTTTTCTCTGTCTGCATTTCTTTATCTGTCCCAGAGTATGCATCCTTCCAGCCATTTCAAACAATCTTCACCCCCTCTAGCTTCCTCAACTGCTCTGCCTTCACTGCTCAGGTTTCTGCACCGTACAGTAGTACTGGTCACACCACTGTTTTGTACACCTTAATTTTCAGCTTATTTAGCACTCTTCTATCACATATACCTCTGACATTTTTGCTTTTGATAGCTTTTGTTTATTGTATTCTGAAGAAACCTGAAAGTCACATATCTGTTTTCAGCTGACTGTTTTGCAAAAATTGCACAACTGAAATTTAGAAAGCCAATCTGGCTTGAATTCTAACCCAACTTCAAATGGAAATATCTCTATACTGCTCCAAAATAATTTTATGAAATTTCAGGATAAGACCTGTTGATAATCCTACTTTCATTTTGTTTTGTGTAACATAATAACTTTTATAAAAAGTAGACAACAAAATCTCAAATATCTGCATGCCTGTGTGCATATTTTATTATAACATATAAGAATGACAGAAAATATTAGTTTTCCCAGGAAAGAGCATTGCTTATGGTTCTCAATATATAAAATCACACAACTGATAGGGCTGAAATATATACTGAGTTCACAGCTTGAATGAATGCAAAATATACATTTGTAGTTTTGTGAAATGAATGATAAATACAGGGCACTGAAATTGCAATACAATACTACTGTTGGCAGATAGTAATGGAGGACTATCTCTCTGTAAATGTATAAAAATTATTATAGCAAATTTCTCAAAATGATATGTATCATGGCCCTCAGCTAAAAGTACTTAACTGGTGGTTCCAGCGGTAACTACAAACACACAGCTTTATCTTCTTGTAATGTAGTTTACTGTACATAAGTCTAAACTGGGGGCAATCATGATTTCAGGTTCAGAGACTTCTGTGTTCAGTAGAAATTAATAGGATTTTTATTTCTGATGTAATGATGACTCAGTAAAGATGTATTGTAGGCCAGTAATGTACTCAGCATACTGAACAATGAAACAGTATAAGACAAATTATCAGACTGTGGCAGTAAAGGTATTTAAACTAAAGCCACTGTCTTTGAAAAGCTACATATTTGTCACCCTTTAAGATTTTATCATGAAACTTTCAGGTAATAACAACAAGGTGTGTGGCTACAAAACACATACAAGACAATATTTCTATATCCTCAGAACTTCGAATGCATGACACTACTGGATCTGACCTCACATCATTAGCCACTTGAAAACACAGCATTGTAGCTCCAATGCCACATTAGAATTGAAAAAAAAATTCTAGTAAAATACACATTTTTTTCATCTGATTTCATAGAAACAAAATAGAGATGTATTCTAGACCACTGGTGTATTCTGTACACTGATAGAAGTTCAAATCTAAAGCCCAGGTGTTAACCAGGAGTAATGCAAAATGGACTGTAACAATGAACACCTCTAAATGCAATGCTGTAGTGCCTATCTGCATATGGCCATATCCCAACCCATTTCCCTTTTCATTATAAAAGTTTCAGATAGTGAAACAAGGTGATATGTTGCAAAAAAAAGACTTTAGGCTTATATTCTACCCTTAGCGGTTACAGTGCAACATTATCCAGAATTTGATCCCCTGTCCCCCCATGGTTGCTCAGAAATTTAGTATGTGAACTGTATGATAGCGTGCAAATGAAAAAAATATTTATCTGACAAAACATACAGGGCATTTACTTCAGGTGTAATGATAGCTCAGTAGAGAAGCACTTTGCACCATTACTGAGCAGAAGTTCAGCACAACCACCATAAAATCCAAGTATAACATAAAATATGATACTGTGGCAGTAAAAGTACATAAACTGAAGCCACTGGTGCCTGTCATTGAAAGGCTAAATCTCTGTCCCCTTTAAGATTTCATTACAAAGCTTCAAATAATAACAGCAGGGTATTCCTCAACAAAGCACATATGAAACTTTAATTCTAATTTCAGAGCTTCTAGTGCAGCACACATCTGAATTTGACTCCACAGCTTTAGCCCCTTGAGAGCATGATATTGATGCTACTGCAGGTTGCAACCGAAAAATGCTTTTTTTCTAGCTAAAGATAGAGGACTCTTATTTCTGACAAAATGAGAACTTAATATACATATATTCTGATCGTTAGTTTTACTGGCTTTTTGTGCAGAAGGGGAAACAGAACCCAGGTGGAAACCAATCATAGTGTCAATCTATGACAACAAAAAAAACCTCTGAATCATTTTATTTGGAAGTAATATATAAGAGACGATATATATCAGTTCTACAAAGGTACTTCACAATAAAATTTTCAGGGACTTGTAAGGGGCTACGCCACCTCCGACTGTGACAAAATCATATAAATATAATAGTCACATTGCACTTTGACAAATATTATCTCCACCAACAAACCATATCAATAACATTTCAGAAGTGATCAAGTAATTGTCCTTTGCTTTCATATACTACCTGATCCCAAAAATGTTACACATATTCTGTATACTTCTCACACCTCATTGAGAAGAAAACAAAAATAAAGCATAACAGCCATAGTAACATATTTTACTTCCTGCTGTTAGAGAGACACACCCTGCCCCCAACAAGTCATACCATTTTTATCATAAAATGTACAGTAACCCTGTGTTTTCACAAGCAGCATGCCTCCTTACCTCTACCCCAAAAGATGTCCACCTTCTTTGTACACATTTCATGCTTGATCATCAAGGCGGTAAATGAAACAATGGCTAGAGTAATTTATTTCAACTTCTTGGTTTTGAATATGTTTACTTGCCTCCCTGCCCCTAAGCTGTGCATATCAATAATTAGTTTTCATGAGCCATGTAATTGTAATTTGGCTTTCATACACCGCATACCCTCCAGAACAAGATAGCTTCTTGTTGTGCACATTGCAAAGGCATGATTGTATTTAAAAAAAAAAAAAGTGAAAGGCATAATAGCCTCAATGATGCACTTCATCACTCTTAGGATAGCCAGCTGTCATAATGGTCATATACTTTTAAACACTCCCTGTGCTTTTATACATATTCTAACTCCCTATTTCACCAAAATATATGTACCTTCTGAGTAACACCTCTGATGTTAGGTTGTAACGAAAGATAAAGAAAACCGAGCACAATAATGTACTTCAATTTGCTACTCTTAGACATTATATACTATTCCCCACTAAGCCACAGAAATAATCACTATATTGTGGTCACCTTATTTATCTTTGTCTACAAACTGTCTCCCTCAAACAGACAGCCATTTTAGCAACTATGTATGATTACCAAAAGTGATGAAACAGCTGCAATAATGTATTTCCACTTGCTGCTATAGTGCACCCCATCTCCATGTTGACTGACATAAAAAGTAAATAAAAATAAGTAACTACAAGTGTAATGTACTGTGGACAGTGTGTATTCTCACCACTAACCATAGACCTAGAAAAAAGTAAGCAATCACAGTAATGCATTCCACTTTGAGCATTCAAATGCAATACTATGTCCCTACCCCCCACCATGCAACAGCAATGATCACTGTAATGTCATCAGCCTGAGACTACAATTTACTTTGTTTCACTACCCCCACCCCCAAAAAGGCATATAGATACTTCTGGTGATAATCTCTTGTTGCTTAAAGTGATAAAAATAGCTATAGAAATGTCTTTCAAGTTGCTGCTACAGGGTACCCCCACATCAGTCATGATAAAATAAGTAATTAGATACACAAAAATACATCTGTTTATTTTATTGTTAGCAATGTCTTGTGCCACTGCCCATAGTTCCATCTAGTTTCCTGCCAAAAATAAGAAATGTTTGCAACTGAAAACTGCCCCAGGAGATTCATGTATCTGCAGGTCCTGCCAGTCTTTAATCATATGACTAAGACTGTCTTGAAAGCAATGTGACTGGTTGCTAAGGAGAATCCATCTCAGGTGCTTAAAGTGCATAGTAATAGGTCATGGGATGGCTGCCTACATCTTGTTGCTATGTTCATTAGGTAGTGGTGAGAATCAGGCTAATAAATAGTATGTCCGCTCATTTCTGGGTTACATTTCCCAGTGATTTTAATGGAACATTGCTTGACATTTTTGGCTACTACAGCTACTGCACTAGCTAAATAATCATCTCATAGACATGCTTTGAAGTAGAGAATTTTGTTCTTCTTGTAATAAAACTGGCTTCATATCAATTTTAAACTAAGGAAAAAGATACACTAAGACAGAGATGTCTCAGCTCTCACAACAGTGGATAAACCATGCAGTACTGAGATATCTCTCAACCCACATAAAAGAAGTTCAGAAATGACCACTCCTATGATCTAGAACTATGAAGAAGTCCACCTGTCAGTCCAGCTGATCTTCTGAACTATAATAAGCATTATGTTCCATGGTCAACTGTCCTTATTGCAGTTCCATAGTTACTGCACAGTGAATCACTTTTCATAGTCTCAGGTACCTAGACCTCTTCTGCAAAATGTTCTTCTCCCATACCTTAGAAATATATACCATCTACCAGCCACATATCTTTTGATTAACAGTTTAAAGCACATTTCACTACCTGTCATACTATCATTTCTATTTCATTTATGATTGCTGTTATCTGTGTTTCCATTGGTAAGGGGCTAATGCTTGTAAACTAACACAGATTTGGCAATCACAACTACTTGGTACTGTCAACTGAAATCATACTGTTCATCTCACAGTTGCAGGAAGATAGACGGTATGTTTTCACCTATAGTAAACAGGTGGCTGTAACTTCACAACACCAAAGAGTTTGGCTCAATTCTATGCCAGACTTAGTGTCTTGAGTAGTTTTTCTCAATAATCCAGAAATGGGTCTTTGCTTACAAATGCTAACAAGTCAGTTGTGCTTTCACTGCAGGGCCTGAAGAATAAAATACATAAATCCAAATTCTTCAGCTATAAGAAACAAAAGAAAGATATTAAAATGCTTTTTAAAAATGAGTTTATGATAATATACTGATACCACCACACTATTTATACAGATCTATTTGATTATAGGCTTCCTGAAAGTCTTGTACTTTAAAAAAGGCATGCTCTTGTAATGCTGTACATGATTCACTGATTAATTCCCCGACTGTGAGGCAAGTATAACTTAAAAGCTATCTATAAAACTCAATAACCCTCATGAAAATGTGTTGTGATACATTGTTTCATGACCAGTATATATATGGCCAGGCTGAAGATAGCAACATTCTGCATGACACATTACTACTTCAGTTCATAGGTTCTTAGGTTGTTAGGTGTATACTAGGCTAACAACTACAGGGGCCTTTGTAAGCCTAGCCATGTATCCCAAATGTATCTGACAAGGGTAGAGCTTGTATGGTCAAGCATTTACAGGCTGCCTCAGTCCATTAGAGATACAGATGTTAGACAGGGGAACTTCCAATTCCCCATTCACTTGTCCAAGTTACACTTGAATTGGATTAGGGAAGAACTCTGCTTCACATAGCTGGGAAGCCTGTCCCAGAGAAAGGGTAATCTCTGAGACCCACACCTCTCCCTCTAATATGTCCTGTTTATGTTGCAAGCAAGGTTTAAGTCCCTATATTGGGTAAGTCTGATGCTGTTTGTTTTGCAGATATAAAGAAGGTCCATCAGAATAATGAATTCCATCAAGAATGCCTTGTACACCAGACATAGAACACCTCTCAACAGTCTGTAGGAGACTGAATACAGGTATAGGGCTTTGAGGTGATATGCGTAGGACATGTTGTTTATGTCACATATACTTCTTGTGAGGAACCTCCGTATTTGTTCCAGTTGTTGCATGTGCCTGTTCATTAACATACCAAAGAGGGTGTTGTACTCAGTGAATGGTCTGATGAGGGCCAAATACAATGCAGTGATGACTTGCTTGGACCTAGATGCCATGCTTTTACTTATAAGTTGTTCAGCATAGAATGATTTCCTTACTACTCTAGACACATGATGGTCAAGGGCTAGGTTGCTGTCTCCATGTATCCCCAAATCCCTGATTAATGGATCTACTCTTAGAGGTGAGTTATCAATGAGGTAGCTTCCATGGGTAGCCAACCTCCTAAAAGATACTACTATGCATTTTTTGGAACTGTGGTTTAGACCGTGGCTCTGGCACCAATTATTGTCTGAGTCAGCCCTTCTTGGAGGATATTAGTGTCATGGAGAAGCTCTCCAGTGTCCTTGATACTGGCCTTGAATTCAGAGAAATACATGACAAAAATGAAACAGACCCAGCAAAGAGCCCTGAGGAACTCTGCTAGTGACCTGCCTCTTTTAGGAGTTAGACCCCCTGTCCTAGCTTCTTGTGTCCTGTCTGAGACCCTCCTGGCTTTTCACAGGGTGTCATAGCGGTTTATAAATAATTTAATGAGTTTGTCTGCAATGTCCATGTGGGATACTGTATTAAATGCCTTCCCAAGGTCAAGACAAGTAGTATGCACTCTTGTTCTTGTCCATTGCTTTGCTGAACTACTTGAAGAAGTATAAAAATAAAAAAATAAAAAAAAACTGGGTTGGATTCAGGTTTTGAAGATTTTCTCTGCCATTGTTAATCATTTCCAGATAATTCTTTGCATATGACTAGTCAGACGTTTTGGTTTATACGTACCAGGGTCCATAGATGACCCACCCTTGAGTAGAGGGATGACCACTGCAGTTCAACATTCACTGTAAGCTATGAATAAATAGTGACTCTAGTGGTCCTGACAGGTCACATTTCATGCTATTTGGGAAGCATCCTAGGATGTTATCAGGTTCCATCAATGTGATATTCTTTGCCTTGGAGAGCGAGTGAAGGACCTTCTCCCCTGTGATTGTCAGGGGGTTATGTTTGATGGCATTTCCTGAGGGGTGGCTGGGGGGAGAGAAAGGTAAAACTGGAGCTGAATTTGTCAGCCAGTAGATTTGTTATATCTTCTGGCTTGGTGTAGGTGGCTCCATTTGCAATTAGTTTTGCATAATGTTATGTACTGCCTTTGAGGTTACGTATTTTTTACCTCTAATTTGGTTTTGGTTAATTTTGATTTGCCCTCCGAATTGCTTATTTAGATTGATGAGAGTTTTTATCACACTTGGTGTTACACTTCCCAATTTTTGCTATGAATTTCTTCCTTTTGTTATACAACCTATTGATGCTAGGATTACACCAGGGTGGCTTGTTTTTTGAGTTTGTTCAGTGATTATTCGGGTCTACTTCACGTTGTCGTAAGCTGACAATATCGAGTCTGATATTGTCGGCACGACAATATCGAAAGTAAAGAACATTGTGCAAGTAAATGGAAATCTCCGTAAGGGGAGATTTCCATTTACCTCAATGTGGTGCAGTCTCGGAGTTGGTATATTTAAGTAGGGGGGGTGTGAGGGTGCAGGGGGGCTTGTCCCCCTGCCTACGCCATTTAGTTTTTTTTTTAATTTGTTTTTGTTTTTACGTTATTCGATGTTTTACTTAATCAATCAATAAAGTTCGACCTTTATTGATTCGATTAAGTAAACTTTCAATAACGTGATATAGATGCGATTATTCTTGGTAGGCACAGCTGACTCTATGTGCCTGTTAACATGAGTATACAGGGTTTCTGTGAACAATTCCCAATAGGCAGCAGTGTTCTCAGGGTTTGGGGGGGCTTGAAATTTTGCCAGGTTATCACTTAATATGAAATTTCTTTAGAATATTTCATAAATGTTCCAGGATCAGCAGGGGTCCCAGAATTTCTTTTTATTTCAAAGGATACAGCTTTATCATCCAACCTGACCAGAGAGAGGGTGTTACAGTTTTGGGATGCAGTGTTCTCCCATGTTAATGAGGACCAATCAGTATGTCCAAATCCCTAGTGGGCATATGACCCATCTGGACCAGGTTGTTTGTGTTGACAAAGTCCAGAAATCTCTGGGCCTGCAAAATTTTAGGCATGTATGATTCCTAGTTTAAAGCTAAATAGTTAAAGTCACCCATGAATAAATGTGACTTTATTATTGGGTCAAATGATGAGTGTCTCCAGTAAGTTTAAGTATGTTATGGGTTTTCTGGATCTTACAGGGTGAACTATAGTTTGCAAGGATATGGTATGGGATTTTCAATATCATTCTGTTTGACCAGCCTCAAAGTGTATTTATTTTCATGCAAACTGAGACACCTCTGCCTTTAGTCCCTGCCTGTGCAGCAGCTGTTCTAAATGTCTAAAAGAATTTGTAGGCCTGCACTGCCAGGGTACCTTCCGTAGCTTTAAACATCTCTTGGTGACTCCACAAAAGTCCACATAGTTTAGGGCAAGGAGAGTTTGGAGGGAGTGGAGTTTCTTGTTTAGACTTCTGGCATTGAGCAGTAACATCTTCAGATTTTCCAGGTTTACAAATTCATCTAGAGACTTTGCATTAAAAATAGCAACAGCAGCAATTGCTCAGTAGAATGATAATGTTTTCAGTTCAGATAGTAAACATGAATAATTATTTAAAATATACATGTGGCAGTTGCTCTACAGAATGTATTGCCTTGGTGGATTCAGAAATGTTTAAATCACAGGACTATTTACAAAGCCCTTAAATGCACCATTTCCATTAAAGCATATCATTTTATTAATGAAGTAGCTTCTGATGTCTGGAACTGCAGAGTTTATATTTTTTTGTATATAATATTATTGTATAGTTAGTTTACTAAAGGCACATCTGAATAAAATAAGCTTATTTCATGTACGCAGAACAGGATGTTGTATTAGCTTCATTCTGTTACAGCAGTATCAGATATAGAGTATGTTAGTAGAATATGGAAAGAATATGTGTTTTATGCGTATAATATGCAGACTAATACATCTATGGGGTGCCTATCATTTCAGCAAGAACTACATTTGCAAAGCTTAGAACCCCAAATCACTGATGGCGAATCCAAGTTGTTAATGAGTGCTTACATTTTTGACTGCATTGTTGAAATGTGCAAGTGCTGTAGTAAGTCAGGATAGTTCTCTTGCTTTTTTTATTTTGTCTGTAAAATAATTGATCAGTTTAGTACTAGAAATAAATTTAAACTGATATGATAAAATATTTAATTTTAAGTTGCAATACAGGTGAAGCCCTCTTCAAATATGGTTTTATTGTATTTAGTTGTTTCTGTGCACATAAGGTTTTGTAATGCAGTGTTTAATTTATTTCAGTATGTTTATTTCACTATTATGGAGACTCGTAGTTTCTGTTTTGCGTTTTAGGGAGTTGATGTTATGATCCTCAGGGTGACAGGGTTCCACATCTGTGATAGCAGAATGGGATCAAAATATTAATATTGTTAGTTTCATAACACGCTATTTTAAAAGCAAATAAAACTAGATTTATAATGATCCAATTAAAAGTGATGAAGACAGTTTGGTAGCCTCAGTAAGCATAACTAGCCAGTTGTTGACATTCAGAAAACTAAACCTGTAAAAAAAGCAGGTGCGTTACATTTTACTCACTTTTTCCCACTTCTCAGAGCTTTTGTGATCTTGCAATAGATATATATGTATATTAGTTCAATGGTGTGGTGGCTTTATTAAGGAATCCAGGGGGCTTACCCCATCTCCAAAAAGAAAAAAATGTGTTTGTGTTTTATGATTTTTAGAGTATCCTTGTTGACTTTCCAAAGTTTTAAATATTTGGGGATTGAATAATCATAAATGATACACAATTATTCATAGTTTACCTAAAATGCATATTATATTTTAAATGATAAACATATCCATGTAGAGGTAAAAGGCTGATATAGCCAGATGCAAGCACTTAATTAAATTACTATATGATTTATTATGATATGTCATTATTTTATGTAAAATTTGTGCTTTTTGTATATATGCTATCTTGTTGCTTAAGCTAAGAAAAAAAATTATGTCATCTATGTCCAGGATTTCAACTCCATTGTTTGTCTTTGTTATTACTCAAAGGAGCAATGCCCAAAAGTTATTTATAATGAATATGTTAATAGTTTTTTTTTTTTTCGGAGTGGGGCTGTTCATAATGTCATAGTAAGTGATGAGACATGAGACTCTTGATAAGTGAGTAGCTTTTTATTCATTCATTTTCTGATGCCAGCTTTGACCTATTCAGAGTCATGTGAGAACAGGATGCATAAGGCATGGAACCAGCCCTGGACAGGAAAGCAGTGCACTGCAGAATGTACACACATTAAAATCACAAACACACATTTACAGGTAAATTGAAGTATCACCAATTCGCTTATTAACATGTCTTTGGGATGTGGGAAGAAACAGGAAAAGCCCATCAAAACATACATAGACATGAGGATGATGTGCAGATGTCATACAGAAGACAGTCAGGATTTGGACCAGAGTACCAAGACCTGTGACACAGCAATGCTTCATAATGCACTATGTGCCACCAACTGGAATTTATTTGATCTGTGTTCACATTTTCTGTTTCTAATGTAAGTGTCAAAAATGCATTGCAAATGATTTTATAACAGTGGCTACACTGTGTCAAAGATGATACTATCATCAGTAAACTTACCCACATCACTGGCCTTATTTGTTATTTTTCACACCATTTTTATCATATATGATTTGTCATCTAACTTCTAACTGACTGTCACCATATTTGTTTGCATGCCATTGTTAGTCTCTAACCAAAAGCCCACAAACTGCAAATACTAAAGATCCATTTCCACTTCCTGCACACTTGCTAAAATAGTTGAAAAACTTCTATACAAGCAAATCTTTGCACATACAAATACTTATAGTCTCCAATGTGACTAGCAACGCGGGTTCCCCAATGCTTTTAGCAGATTGACATCACTCTACACCATAACTAATAAAATCTGCTGTAACATTAATGATGACCTCCTCACAGCAACTACATTCATTGCTATGACCAGGGCGTTCAAGACAGTTAGCCATCCCCTCTTTCTCAAAATGTTTGGGTTGTGGGTTAGTGCAATGGTTGCAGTCTTTACCTTACAGTCACAAAGTACATGGTTTGATTCTCACTTTTGTAAGGGAAACTGGATATGCTTAAAATAGCCCTTAAAAAGGGAAGCTAGCCTAGTAGCTAGTTATGAATGTGTAAACTCTCCAAACTTAACACAGGCAAATATATAGTGAAATGGTTGAAAAGCTGTTTTGAAAACAAAAGCTTTTGAGTATACAATAATAATACACTCTCAAATCCAGAAACTCTGATGACTGATCTACCTCAAGGTTTATTCTTTGGTCCCCTACTCTTCTTCCTATTTATGATTTAATTGACCCATGACCTTCCCCAATTGTCAGTATGATGAAGATATCTCCCTCACTGAATCCAATCAGTGGCCCATGATTCTAAAAGATAACTTGAAAGAAAACTTGTCTACACTGGGAAAGTGGACTGCAAACAACACATTAAAGTCAGTCCTGACAAATTGGCATCATGACATTTTGGAACCCTTCAAAAACTGCAAATTGTCTCCCAATAAAAGTACACACATAACAATGTCATACTCAATGTGACCATACAAAAATACCTGGGTATCCTGCTGGACCTCACACTGTCTTACTAACACCATGCTGACTACATGGCAAGCCAAACTTTGGGTCAAGAAAGCTTTGCAGTAAAATGACCCAGTAGCTAAAATTGTTCTCATTCCTAAACTTGAATATGCTCTACCCCTTATACCTCTCCATTCTAGTTCTACCTACCAAAAGCTACAAATAGGAGCAAGCAAAATTTGTAGCTTTACACTCTTAGCCAGCCAGTACATACATCACTGTGACCAACTAAAGGACTTCCTCTGGCTCTCAGTACCAAACTGAGCATTATTACTACTTGATGGCCTTATATTCAAATTATTGGTGCTTAGTCACTGCTCTCAACTGAAATTGTAGCTTCCTGTTAGGGATATGACTTATGTACTCAGAAATACACAATAGGAAGAACTATTCCTCATAAAATCTATATTTAGTACCACTATAGGGAAAGACCCTTCTCAAAAATAGGTCCAGCCATGTGGAACTGCTCACCTTCAGATATAAGGTTTCAAAATTCACTATTGAAATTCAAACCCAAACTAAAGGAGCATCATGGGGACAAACCACAAGAGTACCTTTTTCAGATACACAGGATAAAGTGAAAAATATCACAATATTACTGTCTGTGTTTTCAAACACAACCACTACTATTTGCAAGAGAACAGAATAGAATCTTGATTGTAAATAAGGTAAATCCTAACGTACGTATGGAGATCATACACTCTCAATTTTTGTTGTAAAAATATATGTGTGTGTGTGTGTGTCTGTATCTATCTATATATCTATATATATCTATATATATATATATATATATATATATATATATATATATATATATATATATATATATATATATATATATATATATAAATATATATATATATATATATGAGCTATAGTCCCTTAACCCGAATTTGTCTAATGTGTGACCTTGAGCAAGTCACTTAACTAGACATAATCAAGGGTTGCCCTGAAAAGGGACTGTGTGTTCAGTGGGCCTACCTGGTTACTAGATAGGTATTACTATTATTATTATTATTGACATTATTGATAATGTTATTATTATCTATTCAATGTGCTTTGTAATGATGTTACCTATGCATAATTATCTTAAAGATTTGTTGCTATTGTCTCTGTTATTTCTTGATCTCATCTGCTGCTCCTTAGAACCCAGGTCATTGCTGAAAGGGTCAATTGACCAGCCCACCTACCTGGTTCCAAAATGGCAATCAATCAATTAATCAATAAAATAAATAAATTTGTTTATAGTGAAATTCAAACTGCATCTTGTATATCACCCATTCCATTCTGTTATGTATTCTTGAAGTAGACAGAATCAACTGGTAATCTGTCTACCCTTCTTATTTTCCAATTTTTGATATATTTATAAATTTGGAATTTACATTCAGGCCTGAAGGCTGTTGAGGAACACTGACCATCTTAATCCCAGATCATTCAGTATGCAGATGACACTACCTTAATTTGTGCTGCACAAAACATTCCCACCCCTCCTGCAAACAACTCAACTAGCATTCTCTAGCATTGAAACCTACCTTACCAAAGCGCAACTTACCCTCAATCCAAAGAAAACTCAGCTTATGATTATAACCAGCTCTAACAAAAACACTGATCACAGTCAATTCACTATCTATTCCACAAATGCTACTCCAATCACTCCAGTGGCACAGGCTAAGCTATTGGGAATAACCATAGACTCCCAACTAAAATTTGATAGTCATCTCAGCTTAACTATTAAAAAAGCACGTGCCAAACTGGGATCACTCCACCGTACCAAACCATTTCTTACTAACAACACAAGATCAGCCATTGCTCACTCCCAACGTCTATCCACCCTACTCTATGCATCTCCCATTCTGACTAATCTCAACAAAACTGAACTAAGCAAAGTGGAAACCTGCTATAACAGAATTGCCCGCTTTGCTGCAAATTGCTCATATAGAACTCATCACTGTACTGCTTTGAGACAGCTCCACTGGCTTGAACTGCCCAACCTCCTAACCTAAAATCAGCTCTGCCTCTGTCATTCTATCTATTACCTCCCCAAGAAGTGTCTTGCCCTCAAAAACCTAGTACATCACTCAGCCAAAAGGCCTCTTAGATCATTAAGCAAACTACTACTAGAAGTCAACAACAGCTACAATAGCTTTGGAGATGCACTATATAGTAGTTCAGTGGCTAAAAAATGGAACTCTGCCCCCACTAGCATTCAAAACACATCTTCCAAAACCTCCTTTAAAGACCTCATCAGGCAACATCTCCAAGTTGGCAGTGCCATGATTGCTCCCCAGGTTAGTGAAAGCGGATAAGGTATACATACTAAATCTAGAGTACTTGATAATAGTTTTCAATCTTACTCACAAACACTGGCTAATCTACAATGTATATACTGTACCTGTGTACTGGGTATGTATTCTACCTATGTTCCAAATTTCAGCTGTACACCACAAATCTATTAATTAACTTTATTTGTAAATTAATATTTTGTTGTTTGTTCTCTCCACTGTAACTGTTGATGTGCCGCATACCACTGTAAAAACGTCTTTTGTAATTTGTGTGTATACTGATCATGTCTAAATAACTAAATGTATCTATAATTTTTCTTTGTGGAGCTTTTCTCTCCAGGCCTCTGCTAAAAAAGGGCCTTTTCGGCTCAGTCAGTCACCCCCGGTTAACAAATGTAAAATAAATAAATAAAAATATACAAAATTGCCAATCCATTTATCTAGGTTCATTTTAAATTTGCTTAATGATTCTAAACAACATATACATTTATTCCATATTTCACAGGTATGAACATCTCAATGTGGTCTTATTCAAGTTTATACAAAGCTTTAAGTTGTTATGCCCATGAGTTATTGTGCTGCTGTGTATCTAAAGCTAACACTAACACTAACACTGTCTGCAACAGCTTATACTTGAATATTTTACATGCTAATATCATTTTCCTCTAAAATATCTACACTGCAGAGTGGATAAATAAAGACGTTTACATCTTTCCATGTAGTCTAATTCGTAAACTGAAGTTGTTATTTTAGTAAATTTCCTTCAGTCTGTTTCTAAATGTTGATACTGACCAACTGTATGTATACAAACCATGTTATTCTCAACAATGCAGTGAATATATGTGTTAGATAAATTAATTGTGCACTTTGTACCCCTCATAGCTACATACGTTAACATGACCATCAGCATGTTTGCTAAACTTTGATGATAGTGTTACCCAAGGTTGTCATATTCACTTAGTTAACCCAAAGAATCCGATTTGAGGAAAAGTGTTGAATTAATATAAGGCTTTCTAAAATATATAATTTTGCATTTGTCAGTAATGAATCACAATTCAGCTTTGTCTGTCCAATGGAAACTTTTAGCCAACTGACCATGTCAAAATCTTTTTTGCCAAATATTATACATTTGAGTTTACAATCAGTAGCATATTTACTTAGCCAAAAGTTCTTGTTCCTAGATTCATAGAAGATTACTAGGCTAATGGCTCAAGAGCACTTACAAGCCTAGCCAGTTTTACCCAGATTTTACCCAATTTTCTATCCCTACAGAAAAGGATAACAAGGGTCAGCAAGGAGGTTTTGCCTTGTGAGGTACACACCAAAGGGTGCATTGTACTCAATTATTGGTCTGATAAGGGCTGAGTACAGTGGCACTATGACATCCTTAGAGATCTGGATGTCATGCCATTACTTATAAGCTGAGCCACATAGAAGGATTTCCCCAGCACCGTGGAGAGATGGTAGTCAAAGTTCAGATTATTATCTATCTGAGTACCCAGACCTCTCACCACTGGGTCCACTATTAGGGGGGGTGCTATTGATGTTGTAATTTGCAGGAGTATTTGATTTTGCAAAGAGTGTTATTATGCACATCTTCACATTTAGTTTGAGGCCATGGCTCTGACACTAATCATTAGTCTGCATCAGTCCCTTCTGTGGGATATTAACATTGTTCAGGGAGTCAGTGATTACCCCTAACTTGCAGTCATCAGCAAACTTGGTCAGCCAAAAGCCATCTATATTTTCCTGGACATCTGAGAAATATATTCCAAACAAGAGGGTTAGCACCACATAGATTTCTGGGGCATCAGCAGTCTGATGCCTTCTTCCTGAATCTGGACTGGTAAGGCAGCAGTCCAGATTCACTTTCTATGTGAGGAAGTTATTGGATTGTACCATTGTGGCTCACATCTGGGGGGCTGCAGTCTTGCAGTCCGATATCACGAGCCACCACTGTATACGTCTGCATAGGCCTCCTTGTTTTGGGGGTTTAGGGGAGCTTTAAAATGACCTATGCTATCACTTAATAGGAGGTAATTTCCTTAGAAAAATTCTTTAGGGTTTTAGGGTTTGATGAGGGTTCTACCATTACATTTATTTCAAAGGAGACTGATTTATGATCCGACCTGACCAATGAGGACAATACACTCAATGCTCCCTCATATTTGTGAGTACTATGTCAAGGATTTTAAGTCCCTAGTGGGAGTGCAGACAAGCTGTTTCAGGGCATTTGCATTGACAAAGTCCAGAAATCTTTGAGCCTAATGTTAATGGTTGTGTATGTTTCATAGTTTGTGGTGGAGGTAGTTAAAATCACCCATGAATAGCGTGTTGGGTTGAATGGTAAGTGATTCTAGCAACTTCAGGTATGTGGAGTGGTTTTCATAGTTCATGGTTGGGAGACTATAGCTAGTGATGATATGGTGGGGGATTTTGCCTATTTTCAGCTGGACATGGGGTAGCTCAAGCAAGTCAATCTACTTGACCAATTTAGAGGTGTGATTGTTTTTTATGTAAACAGAAACACCTCCTCCTTTCATTTTTTACTTTAGAGAGGGTGTTCTGAATGTGTGCTAGCCATAGCAGCTTTGCACTGCTGATGTGCTTTCTACAGCCTTGAACCACATCTCTATAACTGCACAGATGTCAGCATTCTCCAGGGTGATGAGAGCTTCCATAGAGTGCAGTTTCTTGTTAAGACTCCTAGCACTGAGTAGTAGTACCTTCAGCTTGGCATTACAAGAGTTTGTTACATTGGTAGGTCTGTTGGTTTGGCACTGCCTAAAAAATGCACTATAGGGGTGGTTAATGCCTTGGACAGTATTCAAAAGTCTAACAGCATTGGGTGTAGACCATCTTTGGCAAAGCAGTGTGGTTTGTAGATCATGTTGTCCCAGGCTGATAAATACTGGATCCCCTTGGAACAACACTATAGCTAAGCCAATTATTGAAGTCAACCATTTTCTGTTTGCATTGTGGTTTAATTCTTGATGAGGGTAGAATGCTGCTCAATGTAAGGTTTATACCCACCTGTGACATGTATGAAGACAGGTTCACTATGTCTTTTTCAAATAGTCCAGGTAAGTATGTCTCAGGTCATTCATACCCACGAGGATTAGGAGTGAGTAATACTGGTACATGTGGTTGAGTGACCTGAGTGCCTGCATGATCTAGCAAATCCTGGCCCCTGACAGGCAACTGACTGTAACACTCTCTTTATCTAACCTGGTGGTGGTGGTGGTGGTGGGGGGGGGGGGCAGTGTCTCAAGATGGAGTCTCTTACGACCAAGATGTTTGAATGTGTGGTGTTTCACTTTAGGGGCTTGCATGTGGAGACAATGTGATGTGTATTTTGGTGTGTATCAGTTGATATTGATTTGGTTTTGTATGCATGAGGTTTCTGAGAGCAGCAAATGGGAGGCCTCTGAGGTTTTGGTAAATAACTTGTGAGTACCTCTACATATGTGGGTTTATGTGTCGAGACCTTATTTAGTGAGGGAAATGATGTGCATGTGCTGACAACCTGTTTGTCATTTCATTTGTCAGTGTGTGAGAGTTGTGTCTCAAGTTCCATAGTGTAACTACATCTCTCACATACTGTTTCAAGATTAAGTGGTTGTTGGTATACCTGAGACAGGTGCTATATTGCTACAGGATGCCCATGTCCACCAGGCTGGCTACAGAGAAAAGCAAGAAAGTGCATATCCATGGTTTCAGGTCTTTTACTATGATTTTAACCAGGGAGAAGAGTGGGTAGATTTAACTGGACCTGGATGATAGCACACGGATGAAGACCTGGTGCTATACTCAGTGTGAACTGCAGCCATCCAACAAAGCAATGGTGCTATGTGTACAACTCAGATGTTCCTTGAATAGTAAGGGAACCAGAAAATTTGCAGAGATAGTTATTTTAGGGGAACTTTTATCTTGAAAGTGTTTGTGTCTATATAGGGCACTGCTAACCTTTGCTGTGCAGACAGCAGCCTGGTGCAGACACTGGGCTTATATAGAATCAGAAAAACAAGTTTTTCAACAGCAAGGCCTACAGACTAATCAAGGAAGCATATAGTAAGCTTTCATCCAGCAGCCTCAACTCGAATATGTTTGCTACAGCACACTTCTGCCACAAGAGTGCAGTCAAAAAAACCCTCAATGGAAAAATACTGGTTTTAGAGTCCAAGTGCAGGAGATCCACACAATCTAGACTCTGCAGTCCTGTAAAACTAGCAGATGCAATGTAATTCGTACATTAGCAGTGGAAAAAGTTCAGAACAAAACTACTAAATTGTGAGAAATTTAACTTTCTTATGAAATACAGTAAAAATAATCAACAGAAGAGCAAAATTATACTTATTTTTATTATTTTAGCAATAGATTGCCTTAGGTGCAACAGATTCTCTGTAGTTCTTGTTATTAGGAAATTAGGCAAACACAAGATTAAATAAGAAACGGCCAAAAATTGAACCCTGCAGAACTCCTTTAGTTATAGGTAGATAGTTTGAAAGATTGCCTTGAACAGCTACTGCTTGTTTTCTATTCATTAGGCAAGCTATAATCTATCTTATCACGTAACTGAATTTGCCCATTGGCAAGGCTTTATATATCCCTGAATAAGGTAAAGAATATAATACTTTAAATAGGTCTAAGGATATAGCACCTGTTGCTAAGTTTATCTCTATTAAACTCAAATAGTACGTTTTTTTGATAAATAATTATAACATTATTAACCTCTAGCAAATAAATTAAATTATATGATTTAGTTACATTAATAATATATTTGTAATATTCCTTCTTGTTATTCATATCGGAAGCAAGTTTTAATTCATATTATAATTTTTCTCGTTTAATCATGGACTTTAAATCACTGGTTATTTTAATTTTCTTTGGTTCTTAATTTTTGGATTTTTTATTTTCTAGGACTAAAAATTCATTTATTTTTGTCATATAATTTTATTAACACTGCATTTCTTAAGAACAGAAACTTACATTTTTTTCTTTTATGGTTAATAATCAATGAAGTAGATTCAACTATCTTTACCAAAATATTTTCTAAATTCAAACATACAAGCTCAAAAATGTCTTTATTACTCAGATCCTCCCAGTACTGTGGTGGTGGTGTTGCGATAGTGTTGTCGCCTCACAGTTAGAAGTTGCCTGTTCGATCCTCAGTTAGAGTGTCTTCTGTGTGGCTTCATGTGTGAACGGGCATTCGGGCGTTCCTTCGTTGAAGGTTGTGCATTAGGCCCAGCAAGCCAGCATGTAAAACTCTACTGCCAATCATTAGCGGACCGGAGTTCTCCTGTGGCGACCCCTAACCGGGAAAAAGCCGAAAGACACAAACAAACTCAGATCCTCCCAGTCAGCATTTATTAAGGAGAATTTTTTACCTCTGGCTAGTTAACCAAATTATAGTTACATTTTAGTATTAACTTAGCTGAGTCATGAACTGAATGAATCTCAAAAGTAATAGAACTATGGTCAAATAGACCAAGAAGACAGCAAATAAATAAGTTAACGTGCAATGTTCAAACCATTGTAGGAACTATGCCTAACAAATCATTGCTTCTACAGTTAACTGGTGGAGATTTTGAAATGGAAAAAGGTCAATAAATTCCGTAGCAAAAATGATAATATGGTAATTAAAATCCCATAGCGGATGAAAACTTTAGGAAGCCATTGTGCTGCCCAATTTAAGCGGATATCAAAATGTGTTACAGACACCATAATAGTACTTCTGTAACAAACTGCTATTGGCAGACTAAGATTTTTTTCTAAAATCTGAGATTGCAACAACTAAACTTTAAATTGCACTATACTGTATTACTAAGAATTAAGGTATAGACTTATGAATTAGTAAAAGAATACCACCACATCTTAACTGTTCCTTCAGCGACTCATATTTGTGAAGCCCTTAAAAACAACAGTCCCAGAAGTTCCATGAATCACTAATAACCAGAATTTGTAATCTTCGTACTGAATGAAGTTGCAGATTTCATCATGTTTGTTCCCTAAACTTTGTGTATTATAGTAGTAAAATTTTCTAAGATTATTACATTGTAAGAATGCATTTGATTTTTTTGGTCCTTAAATCTAGAAACTCTAAAAAAAAAGATTTAATATGTTCAGACATCTTCCTGGAAACAAAGCTAGCCCCACAGTAACTAAGGTAGAGATTGTCCATAGCAACATGTGAAGGTTGTGAATATATTTTTACAAGTAAGTAGTTAACTTTATATTATAAACTGTACAAAATAATTTCATCTATGTATTAAATGTATTGGTCTTAGTGAATTTATGATTATTCTATTGAGGGTTTGGAATAATCACACTGACAGCTGTTTTAATTGGCTTGCCCTTGAGATGTTACATTTGCAGAACTGCATTTTTCATGTGATTTGATGGTGCTGAATAGATATCTTACTCCCACATTAATTATTATATACTTATACTTTTGTTTTGATTAAAGAATTTGTTAAGTAAGTCATGTATTTCAATTAGTTTTAGTCCAAGTAACAGGGTGCAGTGACTTGCTGATTATTTAAGTGACACAATTTCATGACAGTTCATTTAAAGCAGCATCACAAATGATTAATACTTCATTTATTTCACTGACTGGGTCAGATCTTGATTTATCTACTTCTGACTGATCTCATTATCATTGTTCTCTATCCAATATAAGCAAAACAAAGATAATATGTTTCCATCTATTCTCCTCAAAGCCATGCTTTTCCGTTTCTTTTTAGTCATTCTCTCAGATAGCCTAGTTATCTCTTTATCACTACTGTCTGTATCTCTCTTTCTGTTATTTTGTAGTAGAATTCTCCAGATGTTAGGCTGATTCTGTCACTTATTTCATTATCTGTAAAATCACATAGATTTAACTCCTTGCTATCACTGTTTCCTACCTGTATACTTCTTGTTTTTTCAAACACCTTTATTGAATTATCACTTGTGACATAGGCAAATTTACATTCATATAAAAGTAATCAAACTGTTAACATAACAAACATACTTCACATATATTGCTAGATATCATATAACCCAAGCAACACCACATAAACCATTCAATTCCGTTTTTT
Organism: Protopterus annectens; assembly: GCF_019279795.1. NCBI lineage: Eukaryota > Metazoa > Chordata > Ceratodontiformes > Protopteridae > Protopterus > Protopterus annectens. Next base: position 148,883,361 of record NC_056751.1, read on the forward strand.
AACAAGAACATCTTTATTAAACCTTCACTTACTACATAGGCAATCATGCATTTATATTAATGAAAACAAATCACACTGACACAATCCTAGTCACAAGCATTTTACATCACAAACCATATTAACACACTCCCCGTTACAAACATTATACATTACTTATAATTTACCCAATCATTCTCACTCAAACATTACATAGCTCATTTAAGTCCTGCCGCCTTGTAGACCTCATTCCTCTCTTGTATGTATTGTTCCCATAATTCTCATTTTTTTCCTATGTAGTTTGCTCCTACACTTTTCTAAAGATCTCAATTCCAGTTGTTTTATCTCTGTTACTATATTCACTACTTGCAGTATAGTTGTCTTAGATTTTGATTCACATTTTCTAATAATTGCTTTTTTGGCAGCCACCACTATTAGACACAGCAAGGCCTTACCATGTCTAGGCAATCCTGATTCTGTAGCATAGCTCAGAAAAATCATCTCCCTCTCCAGCATTTACTATCTGCCTGAGGAAAAATTCTCTGGAGTCTATTTGGGGTATAAAATATCTATGTAAATATTTCCAGGCAAAAATCCTAAGTCTTCTAGATTATCTTGTATATTTGGGAGACATACATATATCCTCCCATTGTTTCCTTGTGAATTGCTTATCCAATATCTCTTCCCAATCCTTTCTAACTTCGTCTGATTGATTCTTATAGTTATCATGCAATATTTTATATGCTCTACTAACTATTCCTTTTTTAATGGCCGCTTCCGTTCTAGATTCTATTAAAAACTCTACCAGTGCTGGTCTTTTGTTTAGGAACCCCTATTTCTTTCTGTTTGTCTGTACTCTAATATCAATCCCTGATAGGGAAGGCAATCTCTAACCTACAGTCCAAATAAATTCTTGGCGTCTTCCCATTCTTTCATCTTTCCCTCTCTAATTATTTGCTCCCAATACCTTGGTTCCTTTGCCAGTTTTCTCCAATAAATTCCAGCCCCCTCTTGCCTATTGTCTGTATCCCTAATTGCAGTCATCCCTATCGGTAGAATCTCTTTTCTCCATTCCCATGTTGGTTTAGTTCTTAGAATACTTTCTGCTACTTTATGGATATAATATTCTGCATGATTATTGTTATTCTCCTTAAAGGCCTGCAAACAAAATGCCACTCACTTCTTGTTTCTTGAGCTTCCCCTGTGTTTCATCATCCCTTTCCACTTTGAATTATAATTTTCTGCTTGTGCTATGTGTAGGAGTCTTAACTGTGTAGCTCTGAAATAACCTTTCAAATTGGATAATCCCAATCCACCCTGTTCTGATGGACGAATCAGCTTATCTCATTTGACTCCTGTCAACTTCCCCTCCCAGCTCTTTATTAATTGCTATCCACAACTTCTCCTCTGGTTGATAAAAATATGCCTGACTGAGTGTATAAGACTAAAGGGGCTAAAAACATTTTAATTGCTTATATCCTACTATCCATATCCATACAACAAAGCTTCCATTTTCTCAGTTTTTGTATTTATTTATTTAGATTTGTTTACTGGGAAATTCCAACTGGACACAGGTCCTTTTTCAGCAGAGGCCCAGGGAGAAAAACTCCTCAAGTACAATAAGAAAACAAATACAACAGAAAATGTTACAATAGTAGATGATTTTACAGTAGACAACATGGTATGCAGAGTACATGGCACAGTAGTAAGAACAACAATTAAAGGTAATGAGTAGAGGACAGTATTAAAATTAAGCAGTCAGTTATCTGCCTCTTCCCACATTTCCATAGCTGCAACACTAGAATAATTTTGAATCCATACTCCTAATATTTAATTTTATCATGCCCCCATACATACGGGTATTCCTGAACCAGTTCGTGTGTGGGTATATAAGTTACTGCTATTGCCTTTTTAGCTTCATTAATTTTGTATCCCGAAAAGATCTGAAATGGTCTCAAAATGCTTCACAACACTGTAATGTCTTTTTCTGGTTTTGTCGGGTACAAAATAATATCATCTCCAAATAAAGCCAGCTTTTCTTGACTCCCATACCAATTATATTCTTGAATTTCTGAGTCCCTTATTTTCTTTGCCAATGTTTCTAAACATAATGCAAGTAACAAAGGGGAAAGAGGACACCCCTTGTCTGGTTCCTCTGCTCAAGCAAAAGTTATCAGAGAGGACCCCACCCACTTTAATTTTCATCTCCGATCCCTCATATATTCTCCTAACCAACCTTATAATTTTTTCAGGAAATGCAAATGCTTACATTGCCCTGCTCATAAAGTTCCAGCTTACTCTGTCAAATGCTTTCTCTGCATCAAGACCCACCAACAGCAATGATATTTTCTTACATTCTGCTTCCCTGTGGATCATCAGTGTTCTGTTAATGTTGTCAAATGTTTGCTTCCCCTCCACAAAACCACAGTGATCCATATCTAGCTGTTTTGGCATTACTTTTGCCATTTTTTTTAGTCATTATAGACATGAACACTTTATAATCGTGGTTTAGTATTGCAATGGGCCTGTATGAAGCTGGATCTGATAGATCCTTACCCTCTTTAAGTATTACAGCTACCACTGCTTTCTTCCAGGACTGTGGTACTTCTCCTCTTAAGATACTGTTAAACAAAACCATCCAGATCATTATCAGTTTTTTCCTCCTAGCTTCAAAACTTCCACAAGAATAGCATCTGTTCCTGGGGACTTACCTCTAGATTGGATATACATCACAATTTTTATTTCATCTCATCCTATCCTGTTAGTAATTGAGCCTCATGTACCTCTAACCTTGGCATATTTAATTATTCCATAAACATTTCCATTTGTTTCTTTTCCTGATCTTCAAATTTCTCTACTTTATAGAGACGCTCATAGAATTTCTGAAATATTTCTAATACTGCCATAGGATCTCTTGTTACCTTCTTTGTTATAGGCTCCCTAAGTTTGACGACAGCCCTTTCTACTTTCTGTTGCCTGAGTCATTGTGCAAAAAGATTTTGTGCTGTAGTGTTAAAAAAAAAATAAACAGTTCCTTAACAGCAATCTTTCTATGTGTGTGCATATTATCGAGGTAATACCTTATTTTCTACCTAGCATTCTGCAGTTGATCCTCTTCTTGTTCTGTGAGATTTTCCCTGTTCTGCAATACTTTAACATTTGTCAGTCCCTCTAAATAATTCTTGTTACTTCTTAACCATAGCACCCTTTCTTTTATTTCCACCTTATTTTTAAACTCCACCTTAATTTTATCCCATTCCCTAGCTATATTTTCAGAATAAATTTCTATCCTTTCTAACAGCTCCTGAATCACCTCCACTACCTAGTCCTTAAATTCCTCTCTATTCAACAGATAGGTGAGAAAGTGCTAATATCTCATTCTTTATTTCATTATCTTATGTTTTTTTATTTCAGTTATTATTCTTGGATGATCTGAAATAGTTATTGGGTGAGTATCAACATCTTCAATTAAATGCACATGTTCCTGTGAAATATAAATTCTGTCTAGCCTAGCCCAGTTTTTATATCTTGAGAATAATGTGTAAATTTGCTCCAAACTCCTATTACTGAATTCAAATCTTCCATGCCAAGTATTTTCATAAATTTCTTCAAAAATCTACCCTCCTTTGTTATATTTTCCCTTTTGGGCCCCCCAGACACATCTTCACTGCTGCAAATAAAATCCCAGTCCCCATCTGTAAGTAATATTCCTTGCTGATTATTTCTCCCAGAATTATCTTACGCTCCATTATAGCAGTTTTAGGTGGAATGTAAATATATGCTAGTGTAATCCTCCTCCTCCCTTACCAGTATCCCCTTAGCACTACAAATCTGCCATTATTATCTTTTTTATCTTCTTCTATCACTATTGGAACCCCTCTTGCAATTAATATAAAAACTGTTCTTTTACTTTGTCCTAGGTATTCTGCTGAATAACCATCCTGAAAACCTTTCTTTATCAAATAAACATGTCCAGTTCTAAGTGTGTTTCCTGCAACTTAACTATTTGCACTCTAAATTTTTAATAAAGTTCATTGCTCTTTCTTGCTTGTATTTATCTGTGAGGCCATTTACATTTAAAGACATTACAGAAAGCCTCATTGTATTGAAAAGTTATTATTCCCACCTTTTATGGATAACATCTTCTCTGTTAAATATCTATTTCCAGCTTTTGTGCTACATGCATACACTGTTTGGCAGGTTGAAATTTTATACACTTGTTTCTTGTCATATACATTGGAGGAGTAGAGAAGGCTCTCTTGGAAATAGAGGTGACTGTGAACCTAATAATGGTTTGTTAACTAATACAGCACAAACCACCGTGAATTTAAAGACTTGGCTTAATATGAGCATAACATTTGATAAAGCTGTGCGGTTAAACCCGGATGTTTATACAACACTTATCTTAATAATTTACTTAAATTGAAATATTTATTTTATAAATTTAAAGTATTAAATGTAGGCAATGCATATCTTAAAGATTGTTTAGACAAAAAAAATCATACCAAAAGGGCTCAGAGTTTACAGGTATCTGAACAATGTAGAGGAAGGTTCAGATTTTCACAAAGAGCTGCTTGATATATTTGATAATTGTGGTTTTAATATTTTACGTGACATTATAAAACAAAATGATAAGACAATGGCAAATATGAATGAAATAATTAATAGAATAAATAACTGCCTACTGAATGACTTATTGTTTACTGTGAAAGGGGAAAAAAGGAAGTATTTTGATTTGAGAAACCAAATTGATGACAAAATTAATATTATTATTAATAGAAAAAAGAGAAAAATGGAGAGAGATTTATCTGAATATGAATATAATATACATTACCCTAAACCAAGGAGCTATATTGAATTTTCCAATATGGAAGGTAGTCCATCTAGACTGACAAGGTTGAGAAACAATGAAGAGGGAGTGAACACTGATTATTATTATTATGGGAATGGAGGAGATAAGACACATAATGATAGAGAAGATGGCCCAGGTGATGTCAATGACCCTTTAGGTTATCCCCCCCTTCGAAGATCCAAAAGGTTGAGGAACAAGACAACATACTTTCAGGGGAATTGGAGGGGGTGGAACAACAGAGGGGGACATCAGAGGTACTGATGTTGGCTAATGTATTGGATGAGGGTCCAGAGGATGGTCTAGATGTAGGAAACATCGAAAGTGGAGACATAGATTCCACAGGTTATATGTTAAGGCATAATGGTTACACTATTTTCAACTATAGTAATTTGAACATTACAGAAGAATATTTTAATTTGTTTGCAAAGGGTTTTAAATTTGTACCCAGAAGAAACTGTGAGATTATTAAATTGCTTATTGACCTTAAAATGTTTATTAGAAAGAAAAATATGGAATTGATATTTAAGCAAAACATTACTGTAGAAGGGAATTTAAGGAAAAATGGTACTTGGAACCCTCCACTACACCCCCAGTTAAAAAATTTCAAAAATCTGGTTAAGAATAAACTCAGGAAAAGTGTTTCTAATAACAAAACTTGGTCAAATTTACCCAAAGAAGAAAGTCTTTTTTTGAATACACTTAGAGAAAATAAGTTCATTAGGGTAATGAAACCAGACAAGGGGGGAGGAATGGTCATTATGGATTCTATAATTTATGAAAGTAAAATGATGGAACTCCTTCAGGATGAAATTAAGTATTCCAAAGTATCAATTCATGAGATAAACATTGCTTACAAGCAAATATTTATTGGTTTAAATGATTTATTATTAGAAGGAGTAATAGATGTGGAAACATTTAATTTTTGTACCACAAAGAGCCAAGAGTTCCTAGTATATTTGGTATTCCCAAGACCCACAAAAATATAGCAGACCCTCCCCCCCCTCCCCCAATGAGACCGATAGTGGCGGCTAGTTAATCAGCCACTGCACCAGTAGCCAAACACTTGGATGTTAAATTAAAAAAATACCTCCCTAAGTTCCCAGAATATACTTAAAGATTCATGGGATTTCCTTAGGAAAGTAAAGACCGAGTTGTTTTCTGACCAGATGATATTTGTAACTATAGATGTAGTTGATTTGTTTACTTCCATTCCTCATAGTGAAGGGTTGGAATTTTTGGAAGAGGGACTTTGGAAGTGTGGAAAATTTAACGATAAAGATATACATTTGACAATTACATTAATGGAAATGGTACTCAAATACAACTTTCTCTACTTTGAAGGTGAGTTCTTCCATCAGGAAAAAGGTGTAGCAATGGGAGCAATATGCGCACCAACTTACGCTAATTTGGTTCTTTCATGTTGGGAACAAAAATGTATTTTCCACTCTATATATAAGGATTACTAGGCCCTATATAGTCAGTTTTTGGACAACATATGTATCTTTTGGACAGGGGGTGAGGATAAGCTCAATCAATTTGTGAACTATATATCTTTAACTACCAATTTTTTTAAATTTACTTATAATTACGGACATGAATTCATTGAATATTTAGATGTAAGGATTGGAAAGGACAAAGAAAACAAAAAGTTTAAATCAGAAGTTTTTAGGAAAGATACATATTGTAATTCATTTTTACACTTTCAAAGTGCACATCCCTTTGCTCAGAAGAAGAGTATTTTCAAAGGTCAACTTGTCAGGGGTAGTAGTATGACCTCAGAAGATGATGAGTTTTTGAAAGAAGTTCACCTACTAGAAAATATGTTTTTAGAAAGGGGTTACCCCGCTTATATGATTGAAGAAGTAAGTAAAGAAGTGATTTTACACAGAAGGGACATATTTGCTCCTATTCTAGGAGCAGAAGACATTAACGCACGAAGTGAGGAGATGAGCAGTAAAAACAATGGTTATGAAAATGCCTTTGTTTTTGATTATAGTGGCAACACAAATGTTATAGAATCATTGAAAGAAGAATGGGATAGATTCAGCAGTTTATCTGATTTGAATCTCCAGTTTGACATACCTTTAAGGTTTGTTTTTAGAAAAGGGAGATGTATAAAAAGTATATTGGAAAATAATAACCATACTAAAGGAAATAACAAAAAAAGTTGGAACTTTTAAATGTGGATCTTGCCCACAATGTCCCTACATTCTTAATAGATCTGAGGTACATGTCTCTAGTCGCAATAGATGTATTGCCTCTAAGGTATACTCTAATTGTGAATCTAAAGGAGTAGTTTACCTTGTGACCTGTGAGAAATGTGAAGATTTTTATGTGGGGAAGACAGAGAGATGTTTAAAGAGGAGAATTTATGAACATCTATATGACATTAAAAAATGTAATAATAAAAATGCTTTATTCAAACACAGAGAGAAATGTGGGCAAGTAACTTTTAAGTTTTTTGTACTAGATGAGGTTCAAAGAGATGCCAGAGGGGGACCATGGGAGACAATTAGAATACCGGGAAGTATATTGGCAGTTGATTTTAGAAGCCAACAGATGGCCTGGTTTAAATGACATGGTATCTCTGGCACCAGTTTTGAAATTATGAGCTGCTAAACTGTAAACGTTTACATGTTTTAGTATCATTAAAAAGTTTTAATACAAGTACAGTGTCTTGGTGTTTAGGTATTTTATATACTTTATACATTTTCATCTTTTTATTTTACTTACTATCCTTTAGTTTTATTATATATATATATATTAACTATAAAACCTAAGAGGAAGTATTTTCCCATTTAGGGAAGTGACACTACTTTATGTACACACATACATATATTTATACATTTATATAGGTGTCTTAAATTAGAATTTAGAGTTAGGGAATTTTTAAATTATCGGTTTTAATCAAATGTACATGAAATGTGTGTTTTTAAATGTTTTAAAATATTTTAGCATTTTTAGTTTAGTTTACATTTTAATAAGTGTATTTATAAACTATATATATTTGTATCAAGTGGTTCTGGGGTAACCCTTTAAACTAACTGTTTTATAACTGATGTTCAATTACTGGCTGGAATTAATTAATTATTGACTGTGGTATATAATGCTGAGCTTGTAAGCTTGTCATTATTCTGATGAAGTTACGGATGAAAATGTACTATGTATTGGTGTTTCATCATTTATTTTGAGTGCTTGCTGCATCTAAATAAAACTCTTTCAGGTAAACCAGCTATCCAGATGCTTATTTTTTGGTTTTAGTCATATACATTTGAGCCTATATCACATCTTATAATCCTTTTTGTTTTATTGAAAGCCCTCAAGCAAAACAACAAATGCACTCCAATACCCCCTAAAACCTATTAACTTAATACTAACACACAAAACTGTGTACACCTTCAAATATTGAAGTTTTACCCTCTTAATAGGAATGAATGTCCCAAGCTGACAGCCACACTCACAAACTTGAGTTAACCTAAAAGAAAGGTCATCTATGCTAAGACGCATGGTGTAGCCTATGCTTGTACTAAGTGCTGATTGGTTTTATCTTATCTTTATAGCTCCCCCAGCTGGGAAAACCCCTGAATGTTTTCAGAGAACATTAACTACCTTGGAAAGCCCTGGAATTTATTTCCACAAACAGAAAGCTGGTAAGTGCTTTCGTCCTGAACTATAAGTACATTGGATTCATACATGTACATAATTTTTGTTGGCTGCTATTAGGTTATGTGTTGACAATATCTATATTAATGTTTTTCATACTAATAGGAATATTTTAAGGGGGCGTAACTAGAACTACACACACACATTTTTTTAATTAATTAGAGTATAAAGATGTATTGTATTTGATGTCATTTGTCTGAGTTCTGTGGTTCAGGATGAAAGCGCTTACCAGCTTTCTGTTTGTGGAAATAAATTCTGTTTTTTTAACCAGTGGATTATCGGCTCTTTTTTTTGGTAAGAAAATACAAATTTACAACAGGTATGAAAGTACTACTGAGTTTCTGGACACCTTGGCAGCCTGTCTGTGTTTTTGCAGCAGTTTTTTCCTGTGTTTTGGGCAGTTATTTCTTGAAACTCACAGCAGATGCTACTGCTATCCCAGTCTCCACTCTCATAAACAGATCAATTGTTGAAAACTATCTGCCCAAACTCTGGAAAATATTCTACATTACACCCATAAATAAAGGCGGGACCCCCACTGAACTTAATAACTATAGATCCATTGCTATACTCTTCCCCCCTGGCCAAAATCCTAGAAAAATGCATCCATACCCAGGTGCTAAAATATGTCCTAGACAACATCCTGTCACCTACTCAACATGGTTTCAGACCTGCCCATAGTACCACTACAGCCCTCCTCTGCTTCACAGACACAACAAACCATCTCAAAAACAAAGCCCTGCAGATGTCAACTCTTTTTTTTAGATATGTGATAAAGAACACTATAAATGCATCCTTGTATGTTGATCTTCTATACTCTATCCATTGATCTGTAGTATTTTCTTTCTTAGGTTTATGTGTGACCTTAGTACCTATTAATATAAAATAATAGTTGTATCTAGTTTAGTCTTATATTAAGTTTTCTTTCCCTAATAGAATACATAATACAAAATCCTAGGCTTGTAATATGTTATAAAGATTTGTAATACACCATTTCTAATGCAAATGTCTTAGTCTTGTTCATCTATTCTTAGATAAATATTTCTTTCCCTATTGAAATATAAAATATATAATCTTAGGCTTGTAATATTTTTTAAAACTTTTTATGTACCAAATTCTACTGTTAATGTCTTTGTCTTGACCTTTTATGCTGTTGTAACTTGTGGAGTTTTTCTCCCCGGGCCTCCACTGAAAATGGACATATATCCAGCTGGACTAGCCCAGTCAACAAATGTAAAATAAATAAATGTCCAAAGCATTTGACACAGTCTCACACCAAATCCTGCTAAACAAACTAAACCAATATCACCTATCAAATTCCACTCTTACCTGGTTCCAAAGCTACTTACCCGACAGGTACCAGGCTGTGAAATGGGAACATTCTCTCTCTCCTCAGCTGCCCATAACTATAGGAGTCCCACAAGGTTCTATCTTAGGACCACTACTGTTCAGCCTTCACAAATTACCTCTTCTATCTCCACAAGCATGCATCTATTATTCAGTATGCAAACGATACTACCTTAATCTGTACTACACAAAATATTCCCAACCTCCTGCAAACAACTTAACTAGCATTATCTTACATTGAAAACTACCTTACCAAAGCCCAACTTATCCTCAACCCAAAGATA